>NC_092864.1:12151954-12155503 GCF_032062135.1 Pyxicephalus adspersus
TTTTAGAAAACTAAGATTCTCTAATTTTAGAGCATTATTAGCTGTTGTGTGTTTGAATTTGGCAAAGCAACCTGTCCAGAGCTTGGCTTTGTTTGAATAAAGTCTAATATCAAGCCGTGCGATAAGGAGTGAGTCATCCCTATAACTCAATGAGCCTGAACTTGAGTTCAAGCTGAAAAGGTTACAATGGTAACAAGGTACAATGAAGATCACAGCTCCATCCAACAGAAGACCACATAATGTTATGCAATATATATAATCCAAGTATCTATATATCTAGCTGGCTAAAAAGAGGTGAACGTGTAATTCCAACCCTGGATGCAAGGAATATAAAAATGGAATGGGGTGATTATGGGAGTGGGTTATTATGCAACTGGTGTTGGGATATATGCAGACTGTACTAGAGAGAGAGTTCAGACCATAGATGTAAGATATACAAGGTTTGTGTTTGAAAGACCAGTAAATATATTGGATAAAGGGAAGTTCATTGTTGGGTTCTGAGCAGAAGTTTGGCTGTATTAAATAGGTGTGTGTGGGGAGGGTGTTCCATATTAGATACAGGAATATTAGGGATGGGGTTACATTTTAGGAAGTTGTGTTGTGTTAAATACAGTAGAAATATTGTATGGAGCGTTATATTGTTGGGGTTCTGGGCAGAGAGGTGGCTGTGTTGGATGTGCCGGGGGTATTCACATATAGGAAAAGAGAGGTGGAGGCATATTCTGGGGAGGCGGTATTATTAGCAGTATAAATATTGGATGGAAGGTGTATGTGGTGGGGCTCTGGGCAGGGAGGTGAGTATGTTAGATATGCACGAGATATTTAATAATTGGATATAGGGGAAGAGTGGTGGGATCATATTTGGAGGTGACAATATTAAAAGCAGTAGAAATATTAGATTGAAGGTTAATAGTGGTGGGGCTCTGGGCAGGGAGATGACTATGTTAGATATGCAGAAGGTATTTCAAAATTGGATACTGGGGAAGAGTATTTGGGGGTGACAGTATGAAAAGCAGTAGAAATATTGCATGTGAGGGAGATTAAGTGTTGGGGTTCTTGGCAGGGATGTGGTTGTGTTAGATATACAAGGGGCAATGGGGCGATTGTAAGGGATGGCTGTATTAAAGAAGAATAGATATTGGATATAGGACAACCAATATAGGGTTGAAATTCCGGGCAGAGGGTAGCAGCATTGGATGCCAGGTGGATGCGCATATTACATAAGAGGTGAATAAGATCGGGCGAAATGCTCTGTTAAGTGCACAATATAGATAACATTTAGGGGATCATAGAGGTAGTCCATTGTGTTGATTGCAGTGAGTTTCAAAGACCCTTATATCTTCAAAGGGCATAGCTTTTATTTACTTCCCGGTAAATAAGAAACCTTGTGTGAAATGGGGAAAAAAATGAAATATAGATGTAAATGGACTCTCAGTTTCTGCAATTGAATTCTTGGAAGTAGAATGAGTAGATTTGCATTCAAGCAAGAAATGTAATTAGACAGTGTTTGTAACAGTGCATTGCTCTCTCCATCAGTGCATGGCTCAGAGGGGATTTGCATGCCTTTGATATTTGCTAACAGCAGGGAGTGCCGCTCTGGGCTGACATCTCCCTTTCATCTCCAGTAAATGTCCTTCTCAGTAATACACACAGGTTGTACGCACATCTTGAAATGATCATTCTGATGATGATTTATAGACTTCTGCTATAACTTTTATTAAAGCATTGCAAAGTCCCAGAGGGGGGCTGATGATGATGATGATGCTATGATAGTTCTGCGCTCAGCTACTCCAATGATAGTGAATAGCTGCAGACACAGCCAGATTAAGTCAGCTGGTAGAATATGATCCGACAATGCAATACAAAAGCAAGTTGGTCCAACAACTACTTCTCTTTATTTGTTTTTACTTTCCTAGTCTGCAACTTATAAAATAATTCCCACTCAATAAAGGTTGTTACGGTATGTTTGCTTTGGTTGCATTTGGGAGAAGCCTTTGGGCTCAATTCATTTTTTTATCTCAATAATTATTATATAATTAAAGCTAAACTTCAGGAAAATAGCTACAGACACCATCAAAATACAAATACAGGAGCTGTTTTACCTTCCAATAGCTTTGTATTCCTGTGTGTCAAGTTCTAAGTTTTACACAGCTTTTATTATTATTAATATTATTATTAAACAGAATTTATATAGCGCCAACATATTAAGCAGCGCTGCACATCAAATAAGAGTTGAAAATGACAAATACAGAGAGTGACACAGGAGAAAGAGAGGACCCTGCCCTGAAGAGCTTACAATCTAGGAGGTGGGGGAAGTATCACACAATAGGAAGGGGATATGGAATGGAGGGTAAATAGGGAGGGTTTTAGGAGACAGAAAAAGACGGGGAGGCAAGTTTGAAAAGATGGGTATTAAGTGTTCTTTTATATGAGCAGAAAATAGGAGCAAGCTGAATAGGATGAAGAAGACCATTCCCGAGAGTTGGGGCAGCTCTAGAAAAGTCTTGGAGCCATGCGTGTGACAAGGTTATGAGTAAGAAAGTCATTGGTAGGTCAGGTTTGCCCTTTGCTGCAGGAAAGTAACACTTATAGGTCCTGTCCTTCCTGCAGCTTGTGATTGGACAGTGAAAGGTTTCTGCCACCTTTTATCATTGTTATCTGCAGCTTTCCAATGTTTCACCTGATCTCAACTCTGCTGTGGTTTTTCCAGTTACAATTTAAAATGTTTGATGTATTAATGAATATAGTGCAGCATTCATTTCTGTCCTTATTATCTCCCTGGAATCCATCGGAAAAAGTGATAGATATATACCAACCCTTAAAGCAGACAACGACCCTAACTGAATGGCAGAACATTGTCACTATATAGGATGTTATGGATTATAGACCTGCAGGATCAGAATATTGAGTATTGAAATGGCTTTTGCAATGTCATTACAATGTTAAAGTTATCATAGTATTCAGTGATTTGGTTTAGATCTTCTCTAAATTTGTAAATTTAAATTTTAGTATCAAAGGGGTAAAATTCCTGGGGAGTTGTTCATTTGAGAAGATTCCCTTTTTAGATAGTTGTCACCAGTAAGGATGAGCGAGAATGTCTCTGGCATTCTCTCAAAAATTTCCTCGAAGTTCTGATGGGTCTGCAAAATTTCGGGGAAACCATTGGAAATCACCATAGAAGGATTATTGTCGCGGCATTCATAAATACAGCCGTGTCAGTAAGAGATCTCTGGGCAAGCCCTCATTCTGACCTGTAATGCTCAGGGATCTCTCACTGAGGGGAGGATTCTCACGGCTCCATTCATAAATACTCCTCCTCTCTGAGTGAGTCATTTGGCTTGTGTTTATGAATGATCGCCGCAGTGGGAAAAGTCAGAGGATTTTTCCCACGCTGTATTCATTCAGGAGCAGCCAGCAAGACTCTCTATCCAGGAACACATAGTACAGGGCTGCAACAGAAATCAGGGGAGCGGAGCTGACAGATTCAGTCTGGCCGGCCGAATTTACAAAGGCCGTTCTCACCTACATGTTGGGTAAGCGAGAACGACC
>NC_092864.1:12156077-12252693 GCF_032062135.1 Pyxicephalus adspersus
GTCTTTTTTTCTAGAGTCTATTCCTATCATACTCTCTTTACTTGGGATTTGATACACTCTCCAGGTGTGGGTCCGAAGTTTCAGCCAGGCCACCAGTCATGACACAGCTCTACTGATCAGCCCCATGGTTAATCACAAGGCAGCTCCCCTGATCAGTGATAGACCTTATTAAGAAGTGGTGCACAAGTTGACATTCAAGCAATCCATCAATGGCCCTTTTCAATCCCAGTCCACGTGTCATCCAATGACCCCCAATTCACCTGTGTCTCCATATATATATATAATATTTAATATATATTATTAACCCTTGTCTCTCCATATATATATATATATATAATATTTAATATATAATATTTAATTCATGCTAATTTGTAGACCCCAAGTGCATAAAGTTGTATGTGCTTTACAGACATTGGGCCTGATTTATTAAAGCTCACCAAGGCTGGAGAGGATATGCTTTCTTCAGTTAAGCTGGGTAATCCAGCAAACCTGGATTGGATTTCTTTGAAGTAATTTGCCATTCCAGGTTTGCTGCACCACCCATATTCACTGATAAAAATGTCCTCTCCAGCTTTATTAAATCAGGCCCATGGTGTAGGGATGTGATGCCATTACAAAGCTTGGTGTCATCTACACCAATAGTACTTCCCAAACTCTATATCATTTACAAATATGGTGAAAAGTAAAGGGCCTCAACACTGAACCCTAGGGTACACAACTAACAACCTCAGACCACTCAAACCATTAACCATTACTCTCTGATTATGGTGTTTTAGTGAGTTTTCTATCTTTTTAAAAATAGTTAAGTTCCGTTTCCTATCTGAAACCCAATATTCTCTTTGCAGTTTGTCAACTTTCTGATACAACAGTTTCTTATTCACCGGTCTAATTGCCCAAGGGGTTCACCTGAAGCCCTTGTTGCCCCTTTACACCTACGGGACATAGTTCAAAGGCTGTTGCAAACTAGCTTAAAAATTAATATTGTGGGTGAATCTGCACATAAAAACTCAAAGCCATATGATTCATTTCAAACCTGAAACTCATGCCGAAACAGAAAGTTCCTGAACCTTTATGATAGAATATGGTATGGTGGGAGCATATTTTATATTTCAGAGATTGGGCTCAGATCTGCTAAAAAAACATTTTATGCAAACCAACTAATTTTAGGAATCTTGTGTGATGACAATTGAAGGAACGGGGCTCCGGGGCATATATTGTACAGCAAAGAGTTGACAGATAACCATGACAGCCTCTGACGGGTAGAGGTCCTTGCGTTTTCTTAACATTTCTCTTCTTTTTATCTTGCTACTCTTGTTTCAGATCAGAGATATTTCATTAGCTTGTTTGACGGAACTAATCTACATAATTATTATTTGTGCAGAAAAGCCTAAGGTCGTCTTCTCTATTATTTTCTCTGTGGATATGTGGACTCAGCAGGCAATAAAAAAGACTATTTACATCCAAGAGGTTGCGGACATGATTTGGCCTTCAATTAAACTGGGGCAGTATCCCGATCTCAGCCGTGAAAGACTTGTGGCAGTTTAATAATTAGAGTTTGCAACTTCACCAGCTTGTGCTGATTCCAGCTAATAGGATGTCAGTGCTTAGAGGGAAAGGAAATTGTATGAGTAAAAAGAGGACGGACGAGAACAATGAAGGAAGAATGAAGGAAGTATATGGGGGGAAGGAAAAAGGAAAGGAAAGAAATAGAAAAGTTAAAAAGAAGAAAAAATATTGGAGGTATAGAAGAAGGTAAGGAGAAGGGAAAGAAAGGAAAAAAGAAGGGAATGTTAAGAAAAAGGGAATGAAAAGGAAAAGGAAAGGGACATGGCAAGCAAAAGAAAGATTAGCGAAAGGACAAGAAAAGAAAGGAGAGGGAAAGGTATGGAAAGTAAAGGGAAATGGAATGAAAAAAGAAGTGGCTGGAAAAGGAAAGACAGGTAAAAAAAAAGAAAGGGACGTGAAAAAAAGGAAATGAAAAGAAAGAAGGTAAGGGTAAGGAAAGGGGAAATGAAAAAAGGGGAAATGGAAAGAAAAACAAAGATTAGGACAAGGATAGGAAATGAAAGGGGGGGAGGGAGTGGAAAGAAAAAGGAGGGAAAAAGGTGGAAGCACAATGAAAGGGAACAATGTGGGAAGGAAGAATGAAGTAATTGGGAGAAGAAGTAATACGAGAAGGAAAGAGAAATGAATAGAAAAGGGAAAAAAAGAGTAACTGAAACAAAAAAAGGTGTAGGGAAAGGTAAGGAAAAGGTAAGAAGGGGAAAGGAAGGAAAATCAAAAGGGGAAAGAAAGGAAGGGAAAAGGGGACAGTATGGTAAGAAAAAGGGAAAGTAAAAGGTAAGAAAGGGAAATAGAAAGAAAAAGAAAGATAAGGGAAAGGATAGGAAACAAAAGGGGCTGGTGGGAAATGTATGGAAAGGAAAGGAAAAGAAAGGAGCTGCAAATGAAAGGAAAAAATAGGCAGGTAAAGGAAATGAAAAGAAAGGGTAGTAAAAGGAAAGGAAAAGAAAGAGAAGGAAAAGGGGAATGAAAGAAAGGGAAATGGAAATATAAAGAAAGATTTGGGAAATTATATGAAAAGTAGGGGCAGGTAAAGGAAAAGAAAATAAAGAGGATAGAAAAGAAAAGGGAAATGGAAAGAAAAAGAAGGGAAAAAAGAAGGAGAGAAATGAGAGGAAAATAAAGAGGAGGGAAAGGAAATTAAAGGGGAATGAAAGGAATAGAAAGAGGAGGGAAGGGGAAGGAAAAGAGAAGGAAAGTGTAATGCGCCTGGGCACACAAACCACAACCAACTCCAGATATCCTTGAATCAGGTTTATTCAAAAATGGTACAGCACAGCAAGGGTTAAATTCAGGAAAAGGGGACAGTATGGTAAGAAAAAGGGAAAGTAAAAGGTAAGAAAGGGAAATAGAAAGAAAAAGAAAGATAAGGGAAAGGATAGGAAACAAGGGGGGCTGGTGGGAAATGTATGGAAAGGAAAGGAAAAGAAAGGAGCTGCAAATGAAAGGAAAAAAATAGGCAGGTAAAGGAAATGAAAAGAAAGGGTAGTAAAAGGAAAGGAAAAGAAAGAGAACGAAAAGGAGAATGAAAAAAAGGGAAATGGAAATATAAAGAAAGATTTGGAAAATTATATGAAAAGTAGGGGCAGGTAAAGGAAAAGAAAATAAAGAGGATAGAAAGGAAAGGGAAATGGAAAGAAAAAGAAGGGAAAAAAGAAAGAGAGAAATGAGAGGAAAAGAAAGAGGAGGGAAAGGAAATTAAAGGGTAATGAAAGGAATAGAAAGAGGAGGGAAGGGGAAGGAAAAGAGAAGGAAAGGCAAGGGAAATAGAAAGAAAACAAAAGGAAAAGAAGGGCGTGAAAGGAAAAGAAAGGGGAGGGAAAGGAAAAGAAATTGGAGGTAAATGTAAGCAAAAGAAGAAGGGTAGGATAGAGAAAGGGAAATGAAAGAAAATCGAAGAGGACAGAAAGAAAAAGAAAAGCAGAGAAAGGTAATACAAAGGGAAAGGAAAGAATATTGGAAAGAAAGTAAAAATGGAGGGGAAGGGAGGGGAAACGTTTGTCTGTAGAATGGTATTTTATCAAGCAAGATACTACAGTTTCTACACAGGCAGTCCTCCCAGCTATATCTAACGTTCAAAAAATAAATTCTCTGATGTTTTAATGAAAGCAGAACTACTTTGAACTGTGTTTTTCTTATTTTCACATCTTTAAATAATAGTTTTGGTATTGTATGATCATGACATTCCTTATATAGCCAGTTCCCTGACCTCCAGTGCAGTAAGTGCTAGCTTGGTTCAGAACTTGGCCATGAGCTAGCTGGTGCATCACTGCTTTCCCCATTTAGACACTGCTTGTCCCCTAGTACTGTTGACCCTATTTTATAAACCAGTGAGGTCCTTGTTTGCTAATAAAACATCACCCCCTTGTTATGCTGCATAGCCTTCAACTATGCTGCTCAAAATTTGTAGAAATAGCTTTCAAGTCAACCCATTGTGGAGTTAAACTCAAACCTCTAATAAACACATAACTGATGTAATTAGACTAGCTTTTAAAAACCCATCGACTCTTTATTTTCTTGAATGCTTAACGGGAATAAATAGAGATCTTAATGCTAGCATTCTACTTAATTTTTTCACGTCTTTGAACTTAGAACGGCGCTGTGCTAAGTTGTGTATTTTACACCTTGTTTCTTAATTGTCTTTTGTAAGAAAATACTTCTCTTTATCTTTATAACTTCTCTTTATACCTGTTAAAGTAGTTTCTTATTCTTTTGCAATTAATTTGTACTTTCAGCTTTATCTTGCCTATTGTGTTGTACCTGTGTCTCTGGGGAGATATGCAAAGGTAGTCAGAAAGTTACAGCATTGGGAAGACAGGCTGATGAGATCCTGACAAATTACCGGTAATTGCGCACCGCACAACATGACATAGGGGGGTTAAAGTTTGCTCGTTTACAAACACTTGCATTTTCATAGCCTTTTTTGCAAGAATTCTTTTTACACTGTGTGCTCTTGCTATTTACAATAAGAATGTCTAAGTAATATCTAATATAGTATAATGTATAAATATATATATATATATATATTTATATATATTGTGTGTGTGTGTGTGTGTGTATATATGTATATATATGTACACTCACCAGCCACCTTCGGAAATGCTGAATTTCTTCATGGAATAGATTCACCAAGGTGCTGGAAACATTTCCCAAGGATTTTGCTCCATATTACCTTTATAGTATCAAATTTGTCCAGCTGCACATCCATGATGCCAATCTATGCTTCAAATGTTCTCTAATGGGATGATATCTGGTGACTGTGCAGGCTTTTTGTGAACAATGACCTCATTGCTATGTTCAAGAAACTATTTTGAGATGTTTTGATCTTTTTGGGGATGGTTTGTTATTCTGGTGGTTGCACCCATATTCTGATCTTCTGACACTGTGGTCATAAAGGGATGGACATGGGCAGTACCAATACTAAGGTAATGCTGTAGCATATAAATGATTAAACCACTACCACCAGCCTGAACCATTGATACACAATGGGATCAATCCATACTTTTTAGGTTGTTGAGGTCTAATTCTGACCCTACCATCGTAATGTTGAAGCGGAAATCCAGACTCATCAGACCAAGCAATGTTCTTACAATCTCCTCTTGTCCAATTTTGGTAAGCCTGCACAAATTGTAGTTTTGGGTGCCCATTCTTAGCAGACAGGAGTAGTACCTGGAGTTGTCTCCTGATGCAATAGTTCTTTTGTTTGGACGTGTTGTGCATTCAGAGATGCTCTTCTGTATACCTCGGTTAGATTGAGTGGTTATTTGAGTTGCTTTTTTATTAGCTCCAACCAGTTTGGCCATTCTCCTCTTCTGACCTCTGGCCCATCCTTTTCACCTAGAGATTTGTCATTCACTGGATATGTTTTTTATTTTGCACCATTCTCTGCAATCCCTAGAGATGGTTGTGTGTGAAAATCGCAAAAGGTCTGCAGTTCCTGAAATACTAAAACCAGCCCACCTGGCGCCAATAACCATACCACTTTCAAAGTCACCTAAATCATCTTTCTTACCTATTCTGATGTTCCATCTAAACTTTAGCAGGTCACCTTCACGTGTCTACATCATCTTCATGTCTACATGCCCAAATATATTGTGTTGCTTCCATGTAATTGGCTTCTTACCAAGCGGGTAAACCGATATACTAAATTAGGTGGCTGGTTTGTATATAGTGTTGATGAATGAAATATGTGATGCCGAATTCAGAGGATTTTTCGCATCATGAACCTTAATTTCACCTGTAAAGGGAAACAAAGGGCCTGGACAGGACCATGCATAACTGTGTTGCTGCAGATTTGCAGCAATTTATTTGGGATTCAGGTCCAGAAGGTTCCTGGAAGGAATGGGTGGTCCAAGATATAAATTGAGGATAGCTTCAGAACACCTGGCCACTGATAATAAAAGGGAACCTGCCTTTAAGAAACGGGAGAGTTGCAGCCTGAGGCCAGTGCGCAGCCTGTATGCTGGAGGAGCCCAGGAGGTCTCCCAAAGTTAAGTTCTGTGGGGAACTCTAGATCAGTGTGGTCAGGTAGAAAGTTCAACATTACTCCAAGTTCCAAATGCAGGCCTGTATCATAGTTTTGTAAATGCTAACACAAAATTATCAACGGCTGCAAAATAGGACATTCAAAATCAATATTTTAAGTAAACATCTGAAGTTTCAGAAGATGAGGTAGAAACAAACCAAGAGGCACCTGCAGACTTGGAAGATTGTATTACACTCAGCACAGCATGGCGGTCAGCATAAGAACCAAAAGGATCTGAACAAGAAGGAAAAAAATGGAAAATTATCCCAGTGGAAACAAAGTCCTACTTCAAGTATAGGAATACATTGTATCCCATAGGAAAAACAGCCTCATGTGTGACTCATTACGATAAAACCACTCTCATCCTACCAGTTTTTTCTGCTCTTATATCTCCTGGAATTCAGCTTCCTCCCAGCCTCCCATGTGGAGACAAAAAAAAGTTCAATGATCAATTAAGACTCAGCTTGGAGCTGATTCCAATATATAGATCTTTGTATCATGCTACCAGCTGTTTCCAGGGCCGGATTAATCCTTACCATACAAAGTTTTGATGGAGAAGATCATTGTCTTTATCTGATGTTACCAAAGTTCATCCTCTCTGGTATTGCAGCTTACCACAATACAAAAAATATTAATATTGTTAAAAAATAAGCTTGTTTTGCTGTTCAGATTTTTCTTGGGGCTAAAGAAAATTGCTTTCAATGAAAAAACATATTTGCATCCCCCAACTCATAAATCATATCCTGGGACCATGACTGTTACTCTACACAGCCTTTTCTTTAAAACAGGGCAGGCTGGGCCCCGAACAATAAAGCACCAGCCCCCCATTTATTTATTTGTGCTTCTAGGAAAGATCAGTTTAGGACTGAGCAACCCCCAAGAGATAGAAGAATCTGCCAGGGGGTTTAAAGTGTTTGTAGACCTTAATGGTTTCTATTATCTGCTAAGGCTTATACGCCACATATAATAGTGATCATAAAAATCGAAGGTCATAAAAATAGAATCTGGTCTTGCCCTTGGGTGACAGCCATGGGACAGTGATAGATATAGTACAGTACAGTGGGCGATGTCACCTTAGGACAAAAAGGGCCTGATTGATTAAAGCTCTCCAAGACTTGAGAAGATGGACTATCATGGGAAAACCTGGGGGATCTAGCAAACCTGAAATGGATCTGGTCCAAGACTAAAAACATTTGCCAACTAATAGCAAATTATCTTTAACAATTCCATTTTGCTGGATCACCCAGGTTCTCCCAGGATAGTCTATCTTTTTCAGTCTTAGAGGCCCAATCTAAGGGAAGATCCAAAGTGTTCTAGATTCTAAGGACCAATGATGAACGCTGTGCTGGCCACCCACAATAACGCCCCAGCTTACTGTGTTGCTAGTGGTATCACCAGGTAAATGGAAAAAAACCCTGGTGATCCTGACAGTTTTCTACTCTTTTTTCTTCTCTGAAGTTTTTTAGCTTCTTATGTCTTCCTGCAATTCCATCCAATCCGCTGTAGTCAGGGGCAGGGGTGTAGTCGTAAAAAAAAACAGAGGGAGCACGGTGTGTGCCTGCCCCACTACACCCCTGCATGCATCACACTGCCCACTCCCAAAAAAAGTGGGTGCACAGCGTTCCCACCTGTGCCCACCCCACACCATTTCCTGCACCCCAGTGACAGAATGGTAGGTGTGCAAATAGCTGGAACACTGTGCATTTGCCCAGAGCCCCACTTGGCTTATTACCATCCCTGATGGCCCCCACTGGCTGATTCACCACTTCTTTGAGCATGAAGCACCTGAAACAAGGACTTGCTATAATGTAATTGTAATTGCTCCTTAACTAGACAGCTTGGTCCGTTATAGCTACTGAAAATAATAGATTTACTGGAAGGCTCAACATGTGATAAAACAATGTCATAAGGCAACTACACCATGTCTATGTTCATACCTGTACAATCTATATCATATCTACCATTTACATTGCAAATGGAAAATATGGCATAGACATAGCTGACCCTTGGGGCTCTGAAACTTTTCCATTTCTACCTTAGTCATGCTGATATATTTTTTTCTCATTATTGGTGCTAAAACTAAGTGTATTTAAAAAAATGTAATTCTAACGGTGGTATCATATTTGTCATGTACAGTCAATTATAAAAAAAAGTGGATATAAGATTGTTAGCAAAGAATACTATTTATTTCACAATTTCTTTTTAATAAACATTTTGGATAGTTTTGCTATAACTTTCTGACACAGGTGATGCTTTTAGGCACGACAATGAAATAAACCTTGTAATTAGCATTTATTATGTACAATGTTCTGTTATGTCTGCGCAGTCTTTTGAAGTATTGATTGCATCCAAGGGGAATAATCCAATTGCCTTCTCATTGCTGTGAGGCTTGTGTACAACCGGCTGGAGATTCCGTTGTAATTGATGCTGCTTCAATTAAGGGTCTGACTCTTTCAATCCTTTTTAACATTATCGGTTGTTACTGCATTACCCTTTCTGTATCCCTAAAGCTCACCCTTATACCTTTCATGTAACCCTAATATTAACCCTACTTAAGGTAAAGCTGAACCCTCCACTAAAAAAAATAACTAAATGGGTCAATTTAACCCATATTTGGGTGACATGCCGGGTTCTGAGGCTTCGTTCTGCTGTTAGGGTGGTGCCCCCTGGCAGGTGACACAGGATTACCTGGGGCACAAAGTCTAAGTGTCTCCCAGTCTTCATCAGAGCACCCTACAAAGAATAATGGGCCCGTGACCCTAATGGCCACCAGACTACTTTGCTGCGGGAAGAACACCAGGTCCCAGCCAAAGCTCTCCCTACCAGGGGCAAGCGGGACAGTGGGCTCTGATGTAGGGACAGCTCAGACTATGCACTCAGTTGGATGACAGTAGGAGGTATGGTCCAGGCAGAATGATGATCAGAGCAGGCGGCAGACAAGAGTTATCTAGGTAGAAGCAGGGGCCAGGAATCCAAAAGGGCACAAAATGGCGGAGTGTGACCGAGAAACCCACAGGTAACAAGGCTGAGGATCCAGCAATCAGAGCCTGGAATTAGGTGGTAACATCTTCTCTTTGAGTCTTCACATGTTTTAAACCATGGGTAGGACCAAGGTTTAAGCTGGTGGATCACCAGTCTTCACTCTTGAAATAAGTGGCAGAAGAGAAGAGGTGTGCATGGGGTCAGAATCCTCACCTTTCCCCAAAGATAGGGTGGAATGATCCAAAATTAATTATGGCAAAAATTCAGCATAACTTTAAATTAAGATAAAAAATAAAAAAAAGATAAAAAATGGAGAATAGGGATTTTTTCAGCAGAACAAAATACATTCTGTTATTTTTCCAATAAAAAAAAGATTGTTTAATTGTTAAGTAATAAGTCAGAAACCCATTAGTACATCATGGGATATGGGTTTTTTTCCTCAATACATAGCTTCCCTAAGATTGAAGAAAAGCAGGTTGTTTCCCGACACGTTTCGCCACTTCTTCTTTTTCATTGACACTGATATAGGGGGATGAAAGCTGGTTACAGAAAGTTACGGAAGCTGAGTCCTAAGGTTAAAAAAAGATATGTTCAGCCTGGCTGCAATCTCTTGACTCTGCTACAGGCCAACCTAATGGTATAACGTGTTCTCCATGCATCAGCAAGTGTTCAAGTTCATTTTTCTCCTGTTTGTCCACAGTGATCCATGGTACCAGAACATATCTTTTTTAACCTTAGGACACAACCTTAACCTTAGCATAGGTGTGGGCACAGCATTTGCCAACAGGGTTTAAAACATAATCTTTCATTTGCATAACCACTACTGTCAAGGAGTGAAAGTATGGGATAGGGAAGGGTACAAAATATTGCCCAGAGTGGGGTAACAAATATAACCCCCTGATTTGCCTACTCACTTCTCCTGGACCAGATCTTCTGCAAAGACCTCAAACACCTCACTTCCTATAGTATTGGTATCACGCTCAAGAGTCCCTGGTCTGTTTGGCATTCATTGCACTTAGAATTAAACTTTCAAAACATACTGGTACCCCAAATCAGTCTTCTGTATGTCAAATATTTGAAGTGCACAGTATGGTGGCCAGCTATGCCACTAAGAGTTAATCAGGGGTTCCTCGGTATAAAGTGCAATGCTAGCAGATAGGAAATGGAAGAGCCACCCCAACACGTTTCAGTGTACTGTTGAGCCCCCCAAAATGAATCAATTTTTATAACTGAAAACCCAAATGGTCTGGACCCAAAAATCTTTGTTAGAGCACTTTCACTTTCTCCCTATTACATTGTAATGGAAGGGAATTTTACTACTCATGCAGAACAACATATAAACAAATATAAAGCAGCTATGACTAAACCAATTTGTGTTCCTTCAAAAAATAAAATGCAACTTTGAGTCATGGTTATTCTATTCCTAGAAAGTAGCTTCAAATTCACTATTTAACTAATAATATTTGTAAAGATTTATACTTGTAATAATAGCCTCCTTCACTATATAGTTCACAGACCACAAAATTTAACTTTTCTTTTTGCCTTATCTGCACATTACAAAACCCAAATTTAAATCTATTTATGGGTGATAAAATAAAAAAAGCGACATGTTGCTCTACTCGAACATCATTGTGTTTCCCGAGTGATGATGACTCAGAGCCCCACGGTGTGTAAATTGAAAAACAAAAATGTAATTCATTGATAATGAGGAGGGAAAATAAAGCGGGCAGTATAATCTGAAATAATGGCAATGCATTAAGGATGGGATTGGTTGCCTTTTTTCCTTCTGTTCTGCCACTGAACACAAACACAAAAGGCTGCATTTTCGGGACATAAATGGTTTAGTTCTCTGCTGTTATTGAAAATGATTGTGCTATTATAGAATGGAAATATCAGAATACAGTTATTCTTTATCACTTAACACTGCAGATGACATGTTTGCAGAATAATGCCACTGGTCTTTGCTCCACAGGTCTATTTTAGAAATAGAAGTACAAATAAAGTTGTATAAAATTGCTTTAAAAAGATATTGCCGCCCTGTCCATGCTAAATCTAGGAAAAGGACATCTGCTGGGTACTACCTTACCTGTAGTTTCTTTCAGTTATTCGATCCAAACTGAAAATCATTGTGTCTGGTGGGGGAGATGGTGGTGATAAAATTCCCTAGTGATGGTGGTGATAAAAATTTCTAGTACAAATGGGTACTAGGCATGGGAACCACTAGAGAAGAGCGGGTTACAGGGTTATATTTGGAAGTTCCAGGTGTTCTAACCGATTTCCAAGAGCAAGGAGTTGCAAGGCAGTACCAATCATGGGAAGCTTCTGCCCCAGGAGGCATGGAAAGGGGTCAAAGATGGCGCTTCAAAAAATAATAAAAAACCTGGCCCTGTGACATCACAGCTAAATTGGCAAGGCTGAGTTGTCCAGTTTCATACTAGACCTATTTACCTATATCTGGTGGTTTTCCGCAGGTGGTACGTTGGAACTTCTTGTCCAGGTCAAAGTGGTTATATCACAAGGTGTTAGGTACTAATTGATAAAAAAATGGAGGTCCATGGACTGGCATGGAACCTACAGCCGGATATAAAACAAATACCAGTGCTAAAAGCTTCCCCATCATCACTAATCGTATTAAGACTTACCTAGAAGTTTAAATTTGAAGGGTGATGCAGAAGCTGAGAGAGTTGAAGTGACACCAATAGAACTGGAGTGGCTCCTAGAAGTACTTACAGACCCTGTAGCGCACTTTTTGAAAAATGAATGCAGAAGATTGCACAGCACTCATATAAAGGGCAAGTAGAAGTTATTTTCATTGAAGAACATACTTATATATTTGAATATTCGACTGAAATGTATGGGAGGGTGGAGTATGGCTTTTTTCATCGGACGCTCCCAGGGAGTTTTATGTAAATGTGGGAAACCACCTGTACCTACCATTCACAGCTTGTCAAAGTTTAATAAATTAAATCATTTCAAAGTGCTACTTGAAAGCCGAAGCTAATTATGAATTCAGCACCATAGACAGCTCTGAGCTGAAAATTGCTATAGGGCACAGATCAAATGATTCAGTGAATGTTTGCAAATAATTGAGTGTGATGTGAAAGGCATAATATTGTTACAAAAAATCTGGGACCACAATTGTGGACCTTCACGGGGGCAATTGTAAATGTGAAAAAAAATCCACCAAGATGGTTGTATCTTTCATGGGATCAACTCACTGTGCTCTACTCAAGGCTTGCTGTGACCTTTGGTGAGATACGAATAAGTTTAATTGCAAAAGTAATCCTGGGACTGCAATTTGCTGCAATACCCACCTCTCCAGCCCAATTTTCCCCACCTCCCCCAAGTATTTCTTGCCACCACATCACCAGTCTTCCAGGACTTATGATGGCAAGTTTTTGTAAGCCCAAATTGTCACATAAACACTCCTCTGGGGTAGCATCATACTAAAGGCGGGTACAGAAAGGGGGTTGGATGACCCCAACCTGTACCTACCAATCACAGAGGACCTCTGTGTCCAGAAGGAATCGCCAACCCCCTACGGTTCTTGAGGAACAATAGCATAGACCCATGGCATGGAATGGGCTGAAAACTGCAAAAAATTACAATAATAAATCCAATAGGGAATTTGAGATGATGAATGCTAGAGAATTGTGATCTGAATATGTTAAGGGAGAAATTTGTCTGGGTACTGTGGATAACATATTCTATAAGGGGATGATCTACTGAAGGAATATAGGCAGTTCACATAGCTCACTGAATTATTCCCTTGAAAGAGATTTTTCACTTAACTATAGGTAACTATATAAAGTGCATTTGCAAGAAAATTCCCATTTTTTTTGGTTGCATTGCCCATAATTTTTGCAAAGCAAACTACCACGTTCACAAAGCAAAGTGAATTATCCTTTTGAAAGGTGATAATTGATCATGGTAAGTGAACAGCCTAAAGTCCTTCAGTACCTCACCCCCAATATACTGGAAGCAGATAAGGAATGTACTAATAAACAGAACAACAGCAAAATACTGCAAGGAAATAATTTGTCTCAGGTCAATGCAGAGAAATTCTGTAATATTATTTAATAATTTGTGGAGATCCAACAATATGTTACTCTCCATAGCTGTAATCTGCTACTTAGGGAAATTCCTCATTTAATATCCGTGTATAATTGTCTGTAGAACCCTCATTAAATATGGGTAAGTTCCCTGAAGGAATTGGCCATATGGGGGCCAATGTTACAAAATAATTTTTTCTAAAAGCTAATACATAAGGTCTCATTCATTTTATATTTCTTAAGGATTTTTAAAGATTTCCCTGCTTTGTTTTACCAAAACCAATCTAGATTATCCAATTTATAACTTTGTAATATTGGCACCATTGGGGGCACCATTTCTACTATTCAGAAAGTGGTTGGCAATGTACACTAGAGATTGGAAGGCCTGTCATTATTTTCGCAACTGCTTTAAAGTTTGCTTTCTGCACATAGCCACATTAGTGCAAGACCATGGCAAGTGGTGGGCACCAAAGGTTTGCAAAAGTCTATCAAGTACTGGAAGTATATGAGTAGCAGGGGCAGATATTGGGAAGCACTGCATGAAGACCCGGACCCTCCTCACCCAATAGAGGACCACATATGGGTAGCGGGGGAGCCACAGGTCACTTGTGCACAGACGTCCACTGTTGGCTACGTCCGCCACTGATGTGTAACCAAAAGTTTTTTGGGAACTCCATTCCCTTTAGACAGGTAGGACCAGAATGGGTAACCCCATTAGAATATTGACCCTCAGCCCTTATACTGGAGACAACTGTAAAATTTGGTATTTCCTATCAGAAAAAAGTTGCCTGGGACGAATAATCGTGCTCATCTTGAGCAACAATCTGACATGGTCCCCTGATGTCGCTCAACCAACAATTATTTGCAAATGATGGCTGTGCACTTACCTATGAAGTAGCGAACATCCAAGAGCCACTGACTTTCCCTACTCTCTCCATAGAAAAGAACACTATTATGTGTACAGCGCTCTATTCTTAATCAGTCACTGGAAATAATCATAAAAGATTGTTTCTAGGGATAGTCAACTGGCGTCCATTGGATGTCTGTAGGTAGCTTAACACTGGGGTCATGCAGTCCTGTGCGTGGTCCTAAGGCAATCCTTTGCTCAACAAGGGTCCAAAAATTGTGTTGCCCAGTGGTGTAGCACAATGCACTCTGAAAATGTCAGAAGGTATACCATTAGGAACAAATGGCAACATTACACAACCCATGGTATGCATGTTACAATGCGGCTGTGATAACAGGCCATAGACAAAAACAATGGAGAGATTCATACAAGTGCCTATAAAATGCCCAAAAGGTCAAAGCTTGGCAAGGAGCACGTCAATTTTCCCATAAAGGTTCCAATAAAGCAATGGCCTGGCATTACAAAATCTTTATTACCAATGGTTTTGAAGTCAGTACATCCATATGGTCACAACATCCATAGATCACATCTGCAGTCTGAGGAATGTATTCTGATATGGAAACATGATCTATGGATCTTGTGATCATACAGATGTGTTGACTGGCACTAGATGTGTGGCCATTGCTTTATATGGTGAAATCTTTATTGGAAAATAGACATGGTCCTTTGCAAGCTTCAGTCACCGATATTAAAAATTGTTTTTGGGCTTGTTCTCATGTGTTATATGTAATTAAGTGAGATTATAGCTCAGCTCGGCATGTTTCTATTATAACTATATTAAACAAGAGTGGTTCTGAAAGCTATCTCTGAAAACTTTCTTTTCATCAGTAATCGTCTGTACTTAAAACTTGTCTTAATTCACAGTGTTCATATAATGTCCCTTAATAGCATTCAAATGGGTGTCTATTGTGTAAGACGGATCTCCTGAACAAGAAAGAACATGAAATTGGTTACTAGGGATATTGTTATGAAACCGGCACACAAAAACATTTTTTTTTTACCTGCCCAGTGTTTCAGAATTTTCCATATCTGCAACAAGACATAGAAAATTGGGTCACCATCACGACACATTAAAGAGCAACTAATGGCATAATAAAAACAAAGCGGCTGTGTACGGGGCTGCCATCAAAAGAGGGCAAGTGGTACTTATTCCCACTCAAAAGTTTCCCTATAGGTTTGAGTATTTAGTTCAGCCTCAATGAAAGTAGGGAGTTATAGTGGTCTACTTACATCACAACATGTTATTTTAAAATGACAATAATATTTTATTTTGAGAAAATATCTAAAAACATTTTACATTATGGCAATAGTAAGATAGATGAACAAATTGTAATTTAGACAAATGTTATAAACAAATCTTCATAAGGTTCATAATAATTACATATACATATGTATTATGTATTTACATATAGAGTTACAAAATGTTTTGGTAGTGATGATTTTGTATCTGACGCGTTTCGCAGGACTAGCCTGATTCCTCATGGGAAAGATATGTTAAAATTACTTATGTTAGAACAAGAGATATAAATCCAAATTTCTGGGAGCTTAAATGAACCAATCAAAAGACTTTGACTTGACTTTTTCACTAGAAAATCTACACATGAAAGAGGGGGAACAGAAAGTTTACCTAGCATGGGGCCCAGAAATTCCTTATGACGGCCTTGGCTGTGTACTGTTAAAGTCTATTTCAAACCTAAGTTCTAACAAGGTCCTTCAAGCAAGTCCCCTGTAAATTCATAAAGTAAAAGTTTAAACTCTTCCAAATCAAAATATTTTATATTCAGTTTCAGCAATCAAACATGTCCCTCTGAAGCCAGATCATACTGTGTGTGTAGATGATTCTTGTTCTTAAAATGTCATTGCAATGTCATAATTCAACCTATATTAGGACATTTAAATAGTTTTCATGAGATTGTTTCATATATCGTTCAAGTATAATTCCATCTATAGTCTCAACCTTTTTAGGAACTCCATAAAACTTGTTTTAGGTCTTCTCGAATACCTGTTAAAACTAATTTATTGGGGACCAGTAGGAAAAATAAAAGCCAATGAGAAGAATACTCCTTGCAGTGGTGGTTAGAACATTAGGTGGTTAGAACACCTTTATGACCAACTAAAAACATCATTAGTGTCATGCTGATGGCTAAGTGGTGTTAGCCCCACAACTATGCAGGCAACATCAAATAGGGTGACACCATACAACCAAAATTTGAGGAACCCCTATCAACCTCTGGAGGAACTCATGGAGCTCTGGTTTAGAACGACTGGTGTACACTATATGGCCAAATGGTTTTTGGACGGTGGACCATCAAACTTCTATGAGCTTGCTGGACATCTCATTTTACCACTATGGGCATCAAAATAAACGTGGTTCCACTCTGTAGCTATAATAGCTTCCAATCATCTGGGCAGGCTTTTCCCAACAAAGTATAAAGAGTGTCTGTAGGATTTGGAGCCAAAAACTTTTGTAAGGTTCAGCACTGATGTAGGACACTGAAGCACATTGGCATGGCATCACAACCATTTGGAACTTGAGTTGCATTTTCCATTTCTTCTGAACCTTGTGAAATTCAGGTATCATGCCAACATTTTATGTTTTCATATACAGAACTATAATAAAGTCTTTATCTATCTCAACTTTATTAACTGGTCCTATAAAGCAGCCAAATAGATTTAAGATCTTAGGGCTTTAGTTGTGGTTCTTTCAACCACCATCCCATTATTATATACACATAGCCAATAGGACCACAAGTTCTGATAAAATATAAGATTTCAGAATATCCAGGAAGCCATCCACGTGCAGTTTAGATCCCTTTGGACGGCGTTGTATCCCAGCTGTTCCTTCAGTCACTACAAAATGATATTAATTCTTCTTGGCCGGTCTTCACCTCGCACACCTATGCTTCCGCGGTGATTATTTGTGTTGATATTTATGTCAAGTAGGTTCTGATGTGCTGTAATTACTTTCACCTTATGTGACCTGTGCGCCTCTCCTGATGCAAAAAAAAAAAAAAGTATTTATTTAATAATGTCCACAAGGTGAAGAAAGTCATACGAGATAAATTGATTGTTTCACTGGGAATCTATGAACGTCTGATGATTTGTAAACAATAAAGGGGCCAATTATTCATATGGAAACACAATCATAGCTGACACTGATCGAGCACTGATAAATGAAATCTGTATTCAACATACTACATGCAATTAGTTGGTATATCAGACTCTCAGATATACTGACCCAAAAGCCCACTGAGACTTACTGCCCTGGTTACACCGCCACTTGGGGAACTGTAGTAATGTAACTGTGATGTGTTGGTGGCCACAGTAATAGCACTCTTACATTTCGGGATCCATAATAGGACCCATAATAGGACAATGATACTTCAAGACTCATAATAATTGGACAATGACACTTTGGGGCCCACAGTTATTGCGCACTAACACTTGCTGACCCAGAAATAATGGGTGTTCAATGGAAAAATGAAAAACTGATACCTGTGGTATACTGGGATACTGACTGCTTCTGTCTCATACTGACATTCAGGTACTAGAACAATGGAATACTGGCAATCATAAGCCTAGAACAAGGGAACACTGACACTCAAAGCTGACTTCTTTGCTTCTAGAACTGTCATTTACTGACATTTGGAATCTAGAGCAATGGTACACTGGTACCTCGGGTTCTGATACAGGAGAACACTGACACTTGGGGTCCTGGTACCATAGACACTGATACTAAAGGTCCTAGAACAATGGAACACTGACACCTAAGGTCCTATTAAAATTGAATATTGACTCTGGGGACCTAGTACTAAGAAACACTGGCACCCAAGGTTCTAGTACCACGGACCACTTATATTCAGAGTCATAATACCCTGGAACTCTGACAACCAGAGTCCTAGAACAATGGAGCAGTGACATTCAGGGTCATAGTACACTGCAACGCTGATACTTAGGGTCCGAGAACAATGGAGCACTGACATGATGGAGTCCACTGAAAGCCTGGCATTCTGGGTTCTAGAACAATGAAAACCTGATACTCATGGTCCTAAAACAATGGAACATGATAATATAGGTCATAGAACATTACAGTACCGACCCCCAGGGTCACTAGCACAAGGGAACACTGACACTGAGTACTAGAACAATGAAACACTGACAATTGGGACCCTAGAACAATGGGTCACTGACTCTCAGACACCTAAAACTGTAATATACTGACATTCTTGTCCTAGATCTGACACTCAGGATCCCAGAATAATAGAACACTAACACTCAGGATCCTAGAGTAATAGAACACTGACACTCAGGCACCTATTTCAATGGAACACTGACACTCAGAATCCTGGAATAATGAAACACTGACACTCAGGATCCTAGAATAATGGAACACTGACACTCAGGATCCTAGAATAATGGAACACTGACACTCAGGATCCTAGAATAATGGAACACTGACACTCAGGATCCTACAATAATGGAATACTATCACTCAAGATCCTAGAATTATTGAACACTGACACTCAGGATCCTAGAATAATTGGAACACTGACACTCAGGATCTTAGAATATTGGAACACTGACACTCAGGATCTTAGAATAATGGAACACTGACACTCAGGATCTTAGAATAATGGAACACTGGCACTCAGGATCTTAGAATAATGGAACACTGACAATGGAACACTGACACTCAGGATCTTAGAATAATGGAACACTGGCACTCAGGATCTTAGAATAATGGAACACTGACACTCAGGATCTTAGAATAATAGAACACTGACACTCTGGCACCTATTACAATGGAACACTGACACTCAGGATCCTAGAATAATGGAACACTGGCACTCAGGGTTCTAGACCAAATATGCTGACAAAAACACCCTCTCTAGAGTTTCATTACACAGAGTCAAATTTGAATTTTCTTCTCATTCCTCCGTCCCATTGCCTGAGATGACATCAGCTGTAACTCTTCTTCATCTTGTTTGCACTTTTATAAATATCTCAGTGCTAAATGAATCTGTACATTCTGTATTGACCTTTTGATCCAGTTAAATGAGATGCACCATTTCTGCCTACCACCACCTTCCGCTGCTTTTTTTTACTTTCTGTAAAGTATCAAAATATATGGAAATTTCAATCCCAGGAAGCCAGATAGCAAAGTGTAGGATTGCAGCACCAATCTCCAGCAAAGTAAATTCATTTCATTACCAATGCAGAGTTTGCTGGAGACTCGGAGAACTCCAAGGTCTAATTCCTTCCTCAGCCTCTGCCTTATTTCAATATCCATCAATATTCATTCAATATTTTATACTGCTGCTAAAATAGAAATATTGTAGCTTATTTAGAAAGGCAGCAAACTGAATTCTGATTGGCTAGCAAGGCTTATTACACTTTGCTCATCACCATTGTGCCTTGTAATGTTCCCCAAAAATATTAATGGATCATTTTATGAATAATTAAGGAAATGGTTGAATTATTAAGGAATTATTATGGAAAAATATAAGAAGTCAATTACATTAATATTAGTTGTAAATTTTAAAGTAGATGCAATTCCAATTATGCGCACGCACAGCAGGTTGCGGGTTGCGGGTTTCCTCCTTAGTCTTTACCATCATAAAGAAGACAGGGGAGGAGTCCCCCCTATAAAATGTAGAAAAAGTTTTAAACACAATTAAAACACCTTATTCCATTATATAAAAAGCATAGCTATCCTTTTATATAATATGCTTTAAGGGGCATGGTACAATTCATAGCACTACATTGCAAGTCTACAAAAAAATATAATAAAAGTGTCTACATAATCATAAACTAATCTAGAGTCAAGGATATTCACCTCTAATTAATTATTTTTCCTCCTTCTGCCTATTTTTTTATTGTTATTATTATTATTTTTTTTTTCTATTTTGCTCGTATTGTTTTGAGCAACAAATAACTTGTCATGTTGTGTACCAGGAATAATATTGTGGTGTCACTATATATATGGGACAAATTATGGAATAAAATCTACATTTTTTGTTGAAGTACAGTACAATGTCTTGTTCTTAAAACTAACATTGGGCATATTAGGAAAAAAACATCTATTTAGTTTTTTACATTTTTTACAATTACATATCAAACAAAAATGTTTATATAATAGAGTTGCTAAAAAAAGTGTGTCAATTTGTTATTATTACCTAAGCCATTGATGAAAAATAGATCCGTAATGGAAATGTAAAAATTGCATCAGTCCATAAGTGACAGAAAAGTCAGGGAGTTGCAATGGTTGAATAGGACATAATTTTATATTGCAGAACTAAACCCACCTGTACCTGTTCCGTCACCATCTTCCTTCTTCCACATGTGCAGCTCAAGCTAGCGATTAGGCAGGTTGGAATGCTTCTTGCAGAAGGATCCTCTGTCCCTTTCTCCAATAAATCCCAAATTTTGAAAGTGGAACTAATTTATTATCTGTAGTAGAAATATCTAAGAAATAGTTAGATGTCAAAAGAAGCGTTTTTGGCAAACAAAAGGTATTGTATTCAACGATAATTCTCATAAATAACAATACAAGACATATTATTTCCAGTAAGCCACAATAAAGACTTGTGGTCTACAGCAGCAGTCGCCAACTGGTGGTCCCTGAGAAAATTTTAGGGGTCCGCAGCTCTGGTCAGTGCACCTGCGAGCAGGGTCAGGAGAAGGACCCCACTGGGGGGGTGTACTGGCCAGAGCCGCGGACCACATACCCCGAGCAGTTCCCAGACTCAGGGAAGTGGGTGAGCTGTATCCCTGCACACAACCCACCCACTCTCCCGTTGCAGGTTTGGATATGCGATGGGAGAGTGGGTGGGGTTATGTCATAATGGCATCACTCTGGTTTCTCCACCTTTGAGTGACACCCAGCTCCCTGCACTTGCACGGTCGGGAGACGGTGATTTTAGTGGTCCGCAGACCTGAAAAGGTTGGTGACCGCCAACCAAGTATTTTAACTTGCAGATTAGGATAATTGTTCTTATCAACTGTTGTACCTGACGCGTTTCGCCCTACTAGGCTTCCTCAGGGGTAGCGGTGCGTCAACAAATTTTTACACATTCAGTTATTGTATCTGAGTTTATAAACATATATGTAAATATTAATATAATAGGTAAATGGAAAATGAGCAAAAATACACATAATAAAAGTTTTAAGTAAATAGTGATATAGTATATTAAAACACTATGTGATCAGAGTAATTTCCATGCAAATACATAGTACCATAAACTAATATATATAGTAAATTTACTAGATACCTGAAAAAAATATACATGTATATATATATATATATGTGACTTACAGTACATGGTCTTGTTATGTGGCTTGGTTCGGCTAGTTTGAAGAAATCAAAAAGAGTCCCAGATTTTTTGTGAAGATTGTTGTTATTATTATTAGTTTTATAACCAAATGTGTTCTGTAGAGCAGGCAGGTGTGGATCCCACAGAATAAAGATGAGGAATCAATGAATCAATGAATGAAGTAATAATAAGTTATAAACGTTGAATGTTCAAAAAGAGAAGTTAAATTGCTGGAAGGGAATACCTATGGCTATACATGTGCGCAATATGCTAGATGATGTATGTATAGCGCCCCCCAGGGCCTAAATGACATTCTGTATACCAGAAGTCTTTATTGTGGCTTACTGGAACTAATATGTCTTGTATTGTTATTTATGAGAATTATCATTGAGTACAACACCCTTTGTTTGCCAAAAACCCTTCTTTCCTCTGTTCTTTATTTTTAACTATCTTAACCAAAAGAGTTGGCATATTGTCAATTAGGACAACTAACGTATTTGAAAACAAACCACCACTCACACCCCAACAGACTAGATGTCAATATAGAAATAATATGTTTGCTTTATAAAATGTGTAAACTAAATACCAAAATGTTTTCCTTTTTCGATCTCTGCAATGAATTGTTGTGTGGCTCTATAGAAGGTCGAGGCTCTGACTTTAGTTACTATGTATGACATAGATACAAATACAATCGCCAGTTACTGGGGGTCAAAAACATTCCTGGGTCAGGACTCTACTGTGTGTCAGAACAAGTCCAGGCAGGAGAGATATAAATAACTTACAAATCATTTTTTACTATATTGGAGGGGCGTTATACTACTCACACATGTGGGAAATCAGAAAGTTTCTGCAATTTACTGCACAATCTTTTCCAATTATTTTCTCTACTATATATATATTTATATATTCAGTGATATATTGTTACAAAAAAAACACATTGTATCAGTTATTGGCAATGGGACCCCATAATGGCATAGCATGTAGTCATGCCAGAATTTTAGTGTGCTCCTACATTCCTATTTGCCAAACTCGAAAGCAGAAGCCAACATACACTACACCCCTATCTGTTTCTTTCCACTGATTACAAGGATTTATCCCCCCCCCCCCCCCCCCCACCACCACCACCACCAAAGAAAAATTAATGTTGCTCCAACTCCAAAACAGCTGGCTCTTGGAAAATGTAGTTCTGGGGACCCATATTAAAAACCCATAGGATAAGGTGTTTTTGAAGAAATTGAGGTGAGAGAGTAAATTCAGGTTATGCCTATTATTATTTATTATTATTAATATTATTAAACAGGATTTATATAGCACCAACATATTACGCAGCGCTGTACATTAAATAGGGATTGCAAATGACAGACTAATACAGACAGTGATACAGGAGGAGAGGACCCTGCCCCGAAGAGCTTACAATCTAATAATGCCTAGTTTTATACTTTAAAAGCAAAAGTCCAACTTGAGAGCAAACACAGCAAAATGCCTGCAGTTACCTGTATTAGCAACAAACACTCCTCACTAAGATGTGACTTACCTGGCTTTTGGACCAAGGTCCACATGCTTCTTATCTTCAATCCAAATTGTGACTGTTAACCAAGTGAAATCACAGCAATGGGTTCCAGTTACACACAGGCATTTTTTTCCATTGTTGCGCATAAATTTGTCTGTTTTTTTTTTTCTCATTTTTTTAATTCTCACTGTCGATTGTATAGATACCTTTTATGCAACAATGGGATAAATTGGCTGTATATAAATGGAACTATTTGATGTGATTTTACTTGGTTAACAGGTCACAAAAGGAACTTTTCTCAAGTACATTGCAGAAAGCACTGTCTGACCTTTTTTTATGTCCCAACTGTTCCTATCGTGTCAACTCAAAGCTCAGTCCATGCACAACAGAAAATGGTACCTTGACTAGCCACATACTGTCTTTTATAGAGGGCTGCACTGATGTAATTCCCAGCCTTCTGTGCAAGATGGAAACAGTTGTGCCAATGCAGCAGCTTGTCACTGAATGTTCTTGAGCACAGGCACTGTTGCCTAGGTGTGGGATATAAAAAGTTGTGTTTGGAGAAGTCAAATTTTTTACCAAGGTCAGAAAAGCTCAAATCCAATATCCAATTATTATTGACCCAGATTGGACCACCACTACTTTTCTGCTAAGGGTAACTGAAGTTGTAGCTTTGTTTTTTGGGGACTGTGTCATTAGAAGGGACATGAACCATATCAAGATCAGAAAAATGAGCTAAATGTATACTTTCTTATGTCAGCCAAAGCCCTCTATGAAAGACGGGTCGGAGATAGGCATGCATGCCATTGGATAATCCCGGGCATGGGCAATTTGCCTGAAGGGGATATTCAAACTTAGAATATGAGCTTGAATAGCTCAAATTAAGAGTCCCGATCCAATGCGAAATCCGTGAAACTTATATAAAATGAATTTGAAAAATAAACAGCTGTGGTCAAAAGGCAAATATCTCTCTGTGTATCTCAATGTAACAAATACTATTAAACAAAAGACTCAGCACTACTAAATTGAATATGACAATCCTGCTAGGAAAATAATAGGCTTCAGGCTTATTTTATTTAAGTATAAGTCGTGTGTATGCTCCCGACCAAAAGCTATGAAATCCAGCAGAAATATCCATATAATCCTCTTTCTGTTGTCCCGGCTTGGTCTGGGTATTATGTGTTGTATCACTACACGAGTCCATGGATCAATGGAAAGTCTACAAATGCGTGTCCATGTCATGGGACATCAAAGTTATAGCCGTCAGTCAATGCGTTTTGGAGAAAACAATTCATCTATTATTCAGGATTCCAATCTTCTCTTTTGTCTGATAAGCCTAATCCCTAGTGGAAGTAGTAAATGTTAACCCTTCATTAACCTGGAGGATATCTAATGGTTCAAGAAAATGTTCCTATTGACCAATTTTTGGTCAATTTAAAGAAAGATTCTTGCATTTAAAAACCATGTTAGTTTGTTCATTACATCTATCCAGCTGTTATATAAAGTTAGGCCTAAATCTGATTCTGATGGTTTTCTTTTTGATGTGTTTATGGTTGGTTAATTGAAAGCAACCTTTCTCAAACGTTGTGCTGAACATCTTGTAAAAACCAATTGCAAGACAGTTGGCTTTTTGCAAGGAGTTTGTGTGTTCTCCCCGTTTTTGCAATGGGTTTCCTCTGGGCAAACCACATTCCTCCCACATACCAAAAGCATGCAGTTAGGTTAATTGGCTTCCCCTAAAAATCGGCCTTAACAAGTTATGACTATGGTAGAGGCATTAGATTGTGAGCCCCTTTGAAGGACAGTAAGTGTCATGTATAGCAGTGCGTAATATATCGGCGCTATATAAAATACAGGTAAATAATAAATAAAATAGTCGGGGCAAAATGACTCCTTTACTCACTCTTGTTGCTGTAGTATTAGAGCCACCTCCAGCAAAATGACATACAATGAAAAATTAAGTAGTAAAGAAAAAAAGGTTTCAGGTATCGTTATGTGCTTAATGAATTATGTATTTTTGTATATTAGGTCAATACAAAGTTATAGTGCAAATAAATACAATATATTATAAATTCCTCTGTCCTGGTAAAGCTTCACAGGACAAGGGTTTCTTTATACAGTGTTCAATCTAACCGTATAGACAGAAAAAACGACCGTATCTTGTCCCCGTGATTTCCGACGCGTTTCAGTGGGCTTCCTCAGGGATAGGTTGGGTAAGCGTACTTAACGATCTATGTGCACATATAGAAAGTATTGAAAACAGTAGGGTACTCACAAAACTCATTAAAAGACAATGTAATGCATAGGGGTAGGTAAGTTCAAAATATCAATAAATATGAATCTATATTCAATTACATATAATATATTAAAATTCACCTAATATACACAAATACATAATTCATTAAGCACATAATGATTTTTCAGCCTGAAACCTCTTTTTCTTTACTTTAATGTTCATTGTAAATAAAATAGTCAGTCAACTGCCCATTACAATAAATACTCTTTACAATGGTAGTCAAATGCTACCCTTGCAAACCAAAAAAAAATTGTTGGGTTCATGGTAATGGCTTTTCCAAATGGTTTTGGACCTGGAACAGGTACAATAGGAAGTCAATCAGCCAAAGTTCAAGGAACCACAGGAGGAGCTAAGGATGAGAATGGTTAAACATGTATTATTTCAAAGTGATTTTTAGTAGCCTTTAACTCAATTAAATATTAGGCTTAATTAACAGATCTTAATCTAAATCTGTTCTCCTCATTTTAACAAAAGGTCCCTGTTATATTGTAAACCATATCGTATTTTCAGATGACTTTTTTCTTTTATTTTCAATGCTCTCAGTTCTGTTCCATGGATGTTGTATACTCCTAAGTACTGTATTTGTCTTTATGTTCATATAGCTTCAGTTTTTGTATTGGCGTTTTAATGGTTTCCCAAGTGCCCACTAGTTACATCTTCCTGAATTCTATAATAAATTCAATATCTTTTTGAGAAAACCCAAGGAACATGTAATCCAATTTATCTAGTAGTTTTCCACTGCCTAAGTCAAAAGATGAGGTTTTATTTATAATGAAACCCTTAGGGGTTACATTCCCGATATTTTTTTTAAACTAGCGACTTCCCATAAGTTCCTCATTTATTGTATTAATAGGTTTTCCAATCTTCTAAAGCTCATTGCTATTTCATCTTGGCTATGTGGCATATCCTTGCGGAATATTTTGATTAAAAAATTGCTTTATTCTGATGACTCTATTAACTTTGCACAAGCTTGTAAATTAAATAAATTAGATTAATTTATACAGGTAAGGCAACATATAAGGAAAAACATATTTTCTCTTCAGAACAAAAATAGGATAGGGGGAGGGGGGTTATCAAATGCAAGGATAGGTGCTGTGTGATTATATAAAAGCTTCTTGTTTGTATAGCATACAAAAAAATCTTTTAGCCCTATCTCTAATTTTATTTATAAAATAAAAACATCTAATAGGGTAACTTGTCCTTGTTGGGATATTTAGGAGCCACAAATATATCCCATTGTGTCCAAACACTATAAGTAGTAATACCAGTCAACTCAGTTAAAGGACATAAGGGCCCATTGACCTCAGCAGCGATGGGCTGCATTGGGTACCATTGCCCGATCCAGTCCAAATGCAAGAACCAAGCAATTTGCCCTTTGTCCTATGGTTTCAGTCTGCACCAGCATGTTAGTATTCCCTGAAATAAACTTGATATATTGGGCCTGATTTATTAAACTTCTACAAAACTGGAGAAGAAAGACTATCATGGGTGAACCCAGGTGATCCAACAAAATTGGAATTGTTTTTTTAATTAATTTGCTATTTGTTGGCAAATGTTTTTAATCCTGGACTTGATCAAATACAAGATTTTTGGATCACCCAGGTTCTCCCATGAAGTCTATCTTGCCCGGTCTTGGAAAGATTCGATAAATCCGGCCCATGGTGTCCTGGTGGCATTGCTAAGGAAATGGTAAGGTCAGAAAGTGAGAACAGTGACCCACCAAAATGCATAGCTTTTTTTTGGAAAGACAGCACAGGACAGGGGCCCACCAGAAGTCACCAAATAAGTATTTTTAGAGGTATATTACTGGGGCCCACCAGAGGTTCCTTCTGGTTCTCCAGTTGCTCAGGCTGATCAATTCCAAGATTGCTAGATCACCCATGTTCACCCAATGAATGTCTATCTTTAATAATTCAATCCCACTGTAATTTTGAGCAGTGCATTAAAATGCACATTTCAACAAGCTGGGGAACAAAGAAATAGAGGAACCTTCTTTGCATTTGGAACTTTCCTAGTCTACCTTACTGCCAGCCATCCTTAAAAAGGAAAAGGATTTCAAAATGCAAACTAAATGCAGGGCTCTTGGTGTGACACAAGCTATACATCCACAATGCTGTATATCTTCTTCTTACAAGTATGATAAAGATACAGTCTCTATAGGCACCAATATTAGATAAATAGTTCAATGGCGCGTAAAGGAACAAGGAGCCAGGATGGTGGTAGCTCCGATCCTAATACAGCTTTCCTGGTAATTTCCCAGAAGTAACCATCCAATGAAGTGATGACACTCAGGATCAAGCACAGCACTAATACCGACATGTTTCAGCATAAATTGTCTCTCTTTTTCAAGGACAAAGGTACAGAGAAATGATCTTTCTTTGTACTCAATTGATTCTTGTTCCAACATTTTATATAGATAATTGTCACCTCTCCAGTCTGGTTTCAAACCCACTTTTCCCCAATGTAAAGTCCTTTTTAGACTACACTTATGGAGATTCATGGAAATTTAAATTTAAACTACCCAACAGAATATTACAATAATGTCCTTTGATCCAAACCTACAGTTGGCTTTCATTGCATTCTACACACACTTTGTAGGGGCAATGTATGCCATATACTGTTACAGATGACGGATTCTTTGATTTCATATTTTTTTATATTCATGGGGTATAATAAATTCCTTCATCCTTCCATGAAGCACAGTAAGTTTGAACACTATACATGAATTACATCTTATAAATCCACTCTATTTACTCTGCAGGCTATTCGTCCTCCTAGATTTCTGTGAAACTGTAGGTGCAATGTTCAAGCCCAGGTTATTGGCTTTTGTAAAAGTAAACCTGGGTTTATCTGATAACAGTCCCAATAGGCTCTTATCATATTTTAATATACCCAGTTTTTATTAATAATTTTCTTAAACATATATGCTTGTGCATTATAATTTAACTTTATAGCTGTCTCATATTACCTATTTCCATTATTATCCACAGGCTGCTTTCCCTAGGCAAACAATCCCTTGACAACTGTTTAACTTTCTGCTGTGTTCTTCAATGCATTCTTATTATATTTTCAATTTATGAGAAAGGATTAATAAAAGAATATTTATTTTGGTTTGGGTATATTTCCTAACTTTTAACTGTCTGTGGAAATGGGTAAGGGGTGTTTATAGATCCCTGTACATATTGCCCATGGAGGGGATGGATATCTGCTCAACCACTTAATATGAAGGAGGGGTTCAAAATGTATCATAAATTCCTCTCCTACAATGTTTTATAAACACCATCACCATTTTGTGGCAAAAAAGTGGGAGGTAAGTCGGTCCATGTCCCTTAAAATTGGGACAAGGGTACTTGCGGAAATGAGAGGTTTTACCCCCCCCCCCCCCCCAGAGGGGGTGCTGGTGGTACTCATTTTCCTGGCCAGGAGGTCCCTAGGTGGCATTAAGTTTTCTAGTTGACTTTGGGACCCAGTTATTGACCCCCTGAAAACCCCAGAGATAATAGATAATGGTTCTCTATTGGTTCAGATTGTTATTTTAGAACTTTGATATTTGGAAGTAAACAAAATCACTGATTGGCTGTCGCATATTCAGCAAAGCTTTAAAATGACTAGGGCATATTGGCTAATAAATGGCTTCTCCATGAAAGACACAGCCAATAAAAGGCTTCTTTCTCTCAAGGCTCACCACCAGGGTTGGAAACTTTTTAAAAGCACCTAAAGAAACATGATGGCAGCATTAGATGGGAGCTTAATTGGTCACAGGTCAGGGAAACCTTGAGGAACCCTGGTTAAAAATGGCTGCTAAATGGTGATCCCTAGAAAAGGAAAAAGAACAATATGAACCTTTGAAAAAAGTTGACTTCCTATCATTAAAAAAATCAGAATTAAAAATATTTTGGACTATACGACCAGCTTTTGTTTTTTCCCTACTTACACTTAATGACTTTATTGATTGTCTTGTTTTCCCAACTTTGTGAATCATATTCAATGAGCATGTGGAGAACATTCAACCTCTAAACATTGGTGGGGCCCAATGTTGAGGGACGGAATGTGGCCTAGTATGGCTGCCCTCTCCTATTTGCCAACAAGGCTACATTTAAAAATAAAAAAGGTCTAGTAAAAATTTAGGCAGAACCCTACATTTTAATAAAAAGTAACACTGCATGTGTTTGAAGCCCAACAACCTCTAACACGAATTTCAAAGTGGAATTCAGAAAATACACTCATTCTTAAACGTTGTTAAGTCCTAATAATATTAATTAATATTCAATATCCATTAGCCCTGAAAATCAACATTTTACCTCCCAGCCTTGTCATATGCTCCTTTTCCCCTATATTTGTCTAAAACGCCTTATATCTTCTGGCTGGCTGTTCACGTAACCTGTAATTACAGTTTTCTTCCACAAAGAACATCAGTCATGTTAATCAGCTGTAACTGCCCTCCTTGTCAGCTCATCATCTTAAGTGTCTTCCCATCAATAGGTTCAACCACATCTGTTTCTCAGATTAAAAAGGGAAACTGTTTTACATATTTAATTATGCTGATGTACAGGTCATCGTGTCAGTATTGCGCTGGAGGCCATCCATTTCTATAGGCAAATGAACTTTATTCCTCAATACAATCATTCAAGTATTACAAATACGATATCTAAATATATATATATATATATATATATATATATATATATGTCTGATAGAAACTGTTTGAAATGTTCCCCCTATGGGGACTGTGCAAGTATGAATGTTCTGAAATATCAAGGAAAGCAGATGTTCCATGGCTAAATGAGAATAAAGGTTCACATAAATTAACATAAATAATACCTTCAAACCAAACCAAAAATTAGGCAGCCATGGCTACTACACTCAAACTGCAGCAGACTAACCTAGTCATCGATCCAGCAATGCTTGCTGTGTCTTCCACTTCCTGTGGCCCTCGGTGTCAAGGCTCCACCCCCACCCTGGATTTTCATTAGAATGCTTCAGAGAATGGTGTCATGGGATTACTGAGTGCTGCTGTCTGAAGCATGTAAAACGTACTGCTGTAGCAAAACCAGAGTCAAGAGAACAAGTGACATTACCAGGCCAGACCAAAGAAACTTGGAAAAGTAGTTTGTTTTCCACTTCCTGTGGGCCCTGGGTGTCAAAGTTCCACCTACCCAATTTCCCAGGGAAATGCTGCACAGAGTGATGCCAAGTAATTACAGTGCTGCAGTCTGAAGCATTATAGGATTCAATGATGTAAAAATAAGTGGATGAAGAAAACCTGTAATGCCACTAAAGTAGGTCAAAAATAATATATTTAATGCTACGGGGATGCTCCAAAGGTGGGTAGGATGCAAACAGATAGACTTCTAGAGCAAAGCTTCTTAACCTTTTCAGGATGGGGGAACTCTTAAAATAACTTTCTGCTATCCCGCTATATTTACTATATCTTCATCTCACAGTAAATTAGTGTGGTGGTCAGTTGGAAAATTGCCTCTAACACTTCTGTCCATTCAGAAGGTTGTCACCCTTGTAGATTGCCAAAAGGATCATTGGAATCGGTTAAACTGGCCTGAAAGTAACAAACTGCTCATGGTTCAAAGAACCCCTAGACACCTCTGAAGGAACCCAAGTGTTCCATAGACTTCTGGTTGAGAAACACTGATCTAGAGCATCACAAGACCATAATTTTTTTTTGCTTGCTTTTTTAGAAGTCTTAAAGATGGTAAAGCAACGTGTGGGGTCTTCTTCAGATCTTCTTCTATCAGTGAGACATCAGCCCCACTCCCTGCATCATTAAACTAAATGATGACATCTGGAAGTCTAAGGACAGTCACCAACCAAAAACAACAAGAAAAAATGAATAGGCCTGGTATTAAAAAAAAATGAGTAAAAAAATATAGTTTGCTGAAAAATTCAACATCAAATCTTTTTTTTTGCCAGCATCATTCAACCCCTTACCTGTGAACCCAACTTGTCCCGGACGAGCCCCCAGCCCGGACAAAGAAAGGAAAAGCAGAACAGTGATGAGCTCATATTCATTTTTTATCCTATTAGCATGCTTCTTGACTGATTGGTTCCTTGTGCTGATTTCTTCGTACTCAAGTCCCACTCTACAAGGACAGGCTTATTTCAGGAAAAATTGAAATTACTTTTACTGTTTGCCATATCAAAAAAACAAAATAAATTTAATGATGAATTCATGCTTACAGCACTTTATTTATTACAGCTGCTTAAAATTCAGCTTTGAGTTCATGTACGGCTGCATGTATTTTGTCTTGGCACATCCCACAATGACAGTTAACCGATGACATCCAAACTGACGGCATATGTAATAAATCATCATTAACCTCACACCTGTGGTTTTTCTCCTGCGGTAAACAGCAGGCATGTCTTTAATCACACAAACATTTGTAACCGGAATAAAAACTGCCAAGCATAGTGCCATAGCTTGCCAATGCCCACCATTGAGCAGGATTTGGACGATCAATCTGGCACTTCGCATTGTGCATGAATATTCTCTGGCACTTTGCAGCACACTTTATTTTCCAACTCATAAGCCCGGGTAGGGCGATCCATCCCCTCTACGTGCCACCTGATACAATCATCGGGCTCTGTAATGAAATCTCTGGACTAGATGTCTTTGCTATTGCAATCAATCCGTTGACTTGTAAAACAAATTGGATGGTTTGCTCTCCGGCTCTCTTTCTATGGCTCAGTTCCCAGAGAGATGGATTAGCTTTAGATTGGAGTAAGTGATAGAGACTGGTACAGGGGTGGTCACCAATACCGAGAAGGATATTACTTTGTCAGTTCATTATTTCTGATCTGTCCTGCACTCCAGAGGCTGTTTAACTGTTTCTTGCTTATGTAGTGGTTACCCAGGTCACGAGTGCTATAATAATAGGGACTTGCTTTTCATGACCTATTTACATGTTTCCATATTTCCTGCAATAAAATGTGTGAATGTTACTATGTGGTTTTACATTATGGGAACACATTTATGTAGAAATCCAATTATTGCAAAGTAGTCTTGATGTTGGTGACAACCTAATATAGACAGAGTTGCTATCAATCCACCAGACCAGCAAGATATCGGTTTCTTGCTAGTAAGTGGAGATTTTCAATGGACAGTGAGAAAGCCTTTACAATAGGATAGGTTATTCCCTTAACTAGGTAGATCACCTATTTGATCTGCAGTTTAAAAAATAAAAGCCTAAAGTATATATAGAAACATAGTATTCTTATATGTTCCCCTTGTGTGTAGGAGTGAGATGGGGTCATGTCTGATGACTCCCTACCTTGCAGTTATTACATCCCTGTGCTGTAGCAGCACGTGAGCAATAGGTGATCCAGGTGGGAGTTTAACCATCAGGTGTTCTGTAGTTCCTAAATCTTTAGTGCCTGCAAGTAGAAGAGCTTTAGCTTGTAAGTCTATTTAATGTACAGCGCTGCGTAATATGTTGGCGCTATATAAATCCTGTTTAATAATAATAATAAGCAGGAACTACCTCTAGGAATACCTTGTCCCAAGCATGTATCATTTGCATATCCTGGCACCTCTAAGGAAAACCTGGCCCAGACATAAATTCAGTTTCAGTTCTTTTTTGACATTGGTAGGTAGAACAGCATAACAAAAAGATGGAACCCACAGCTCATTGGAAAGTAGTTGTTTGGAGGATCACAGCATTCAGAAGGACTCTATCAGCAAATATCTTCCTACATGGACTACCATGGAGGAGAAATACTATCTAGGTCCAAGCACTAGACCCAAAGCATAATATCAAGCACACAACCAGCCCTAGCAAACACCATTTCCCAAAAAGGGGCAAAGGGATTCCTTTTCCTCAGGGGTGGGCTGGCTAATGACTCTTCCAGAACATTGCACCCCTGTTTTGTCAAAGCCAAGGCCAATCTACTGGTGACAAACTGACAAATTGGGCCTGATTTATTTTAGTTCACCAAGACTAGAGAGGATAGACTATCATAGGAGAATCTGGGTGAACAAGCAAACATAACCCAGGATTAAAATAAATTGCAAATTAAAAGAAAAATTGCTAGAACGCCCAGGTTCTCCAATCATAGTCTCTCTTCTCCAGTCTTGGAGAACATTAATAAATGAGGCCCTCTGTAACACCCCTGACACAGGACTCCAGCACCTCCTCAACAAAACGTCTGGCGGTCATTTTCATATATCTAATTTTATAAATATCGACTATGGCTGCAATACAAATTAAAAAAGTAAAACAAACAAACAAAATGCAGCATGGAGATCGGCAACAAAAGATATAAAATGTTGATAAGTATATTATTTTTAAATATTTCATTTTTTTCGAAAGGAAATGGTTTTAAAATATGCAGTTATTAACTAAGCATAATGCATTCAGTTAGGAATTACAGCTTTTAAAAGAAATTAAAAAATGTATTCTTTTAATAAATCAAAAGTAAAGTTATAAGGGAATGCTGTCAAACACACAGTGGGATGTACTTAACAATGGGAGGTAACGTTTATCAGCTCAGTCTGCACACTTCTATCAGTCTACAATTCCTTCTTGCAGATTATAGGGTGAGCAGAGGAAAGCTGCTGGTAGTTTTTATACCAGCTATGAAGTATGGTGCTGCAACCCAGTATTTGCTGAGATTCTTCTGTGTGCTGTATAAGCGAGGAAATTTCACCGTCTATAATTTTATTCCATTTTTCTAGACCTTAATCACAGACAGCAGGATGTATTAATCACAATAATGTTCAAGTGTTACAACGTCTGTCACTTTGTGATAGATTCCAAAAGCAAAAAACACTTTTCCTTCCGCTACCTGCAGTTAGGAGGCTGGCTAGGCACAATCTGGTTTAGAGAAAGGAAAACTTCTCTTTTAACTAATATTTCCTGCTAAACCTTTACTGCGCACACCAAAATCAGTTTAATATAAATCTTTAACCATTTCTAAAGATCTTCCTAGGAGTTCTTCTAGTCATTGGCTACTTGTTTATGTACTCCTTGCTAGTATCAGGTTGGACCCCTTTTGCCTTTAGAACATCTGTAATTCTTACTGAAGTAGATTCACCAAGGTGCTGGAAACATTTAAACTCATGCCACATGATAGTATCACGCATTTGTTCAATATTGTTGCACATTATTTATTGATTATATATATTGATCTCATTACATTGCAATTATATTGATCTCCCATTCCAACACTTCCCAATAGTGATCTATTGAGTCTCCCTTTCCACCACATCCCAAAGGTACTCTATTGGATTGAGATCTGGTGACTGTGGAGGCCATTGGAGTCCAGTGACCTCAAGAAACCTGTTTGAGCTTTATTGAGCTGCATTATTCTGCTGGAAGTAGCCACCAGAAGATGGATACACTGAGGACAAAGCGGGATGGAGATGGTCAGCAACAATACTTAGGCTACGTACACACGTGCAATAATTATCATTGGAAACAAACGACTAACCACCGATCATCCGATAATCATTACCAAAAAAAGTGCACAACGACTGACCAACCACGCAACAATCGTTCATTATCTGTTGTGTGTATAGTCGCTCAGTGATCGTGTATGGTTCTGCGGTACACTTTCCCTGGTACACGTCACTTCCTGCATCATTCAAACAATTGTATCTAGTGTGTGTACATTATTGGTGGATTATATTTGAATGATCGTATCGTTAAAGCATGTACAAAATTGTGCACAATACGATAGTTCAAATAATCGTGCATAATCATTGATCGGTCGTTAATCTTGGTTTTCTAACTATAATTATTGCACGTGTGTACGTAGCTTTACGTAGGCTCATTTGGTACTAATAGGCTCAAAGTGTGCCAAGAATATATCCTCCACACCAATACACCACTACCAGCCTGAACAATTGACACAGGTCAGGATGACTCCATGTTTTTATGCAAAATTCTTACGCTACTATCTGAATGAAGCCGAAATTGAGGCTCAGCAAGCCAGGTAAGTTTTTCTGGTCGTCAGTTTTACAATTTTGGTAAGCCCGTGGAAATTGTAGCCTCAGGTGGCTGTTCCAAGCTAACCAAAACGGCACCTGGTGTGGTCTCCTGCCACTGTAGCCCATCTGCTTCAAAGTCGGACATTTTGAGCCTTCACAGATGCTCTTCTTTATATCTTAGTTATAATAGGTGCTTATGCGCCTTTCTATTTTCTTGAACCAGTTTTTTCATTTTTCTTTGACCTCAACAAGGAATTTTTGCCTCTTACTGATTATTTTTGCTTTTTTCTGACTATTCTGTGAAAACCTTATAGATGGTTGTATGTGAAAATCTCAGAAGAACAGCACATTCTAAAATAATCAGATCAGCCCACCTGGCACCAACAACCATGTCAAATTCAAAATCCCTTAAATTACCTTTTCAGCTGAGCTCAGTTTGAACTTCAGCATACCTACATACCTAAATGCATGGAGTTGCTGATTAGATAATTCCATTAACAAGGGGATGAGCAGGTGTACCTAATTAAGTGTCCGTAGAGTATATTTGTAAAGCTGCAAGTCTTCCTCTGTAGCAGCCTTGTTACAAATCGTGACATTAGTTCAGCTTTGATAGGACTGCTGTGTAGTTCATCTTATATTTACTTCTAGCTATGTTTAAAAAATCCATACATTGTATTTTTTGGAGTCTATATAATAAACAGTAAATTGCACATTGCGCAGTCACGACTGTCTAGGTAATGATTTGGTTTATCAAAGGTTAAGATCACCAGCTGTCCAGCCCGGTCGCCGTTGTACGCCACTATTTCTTCCCAATCAACTTGACAACCTAAATTCATTGTTTCCATGACAATACTAAGCAAAGAAAAATAATGATGGTACTGATTTCCGTTTAATGGGGAAAATTCAGTGTAAAAACCTCCCTGGACAAGGGGTCAGCTGAACATGTCAGACAATCTACATAGAAATGACCAAAGAAAAAGCATTCAAATCATGCTTATTCCATGCAGACCGATTTAGATGATCACCCTATGAATGTTCCCTATAAACAGAGTGTTTAAATTATTACTGGTATAGACAAAGGACATTCCATGTGTGATGTTATAATGAAGAATAGAGAAAAAATAGAGCATATCAAATGGTTGCCTTTAAAGATAACCAATTATGGTTTATGGAAGATTGCTAGAAACCTTACGTACTGTCCCTTGGCTCCGGAGAGAATATAACAGTATCAAATAATTAAGCACAGCTCAACCCTGTTTCCTTAAAAGCGATTTCCTAGGTTAATTTTCTTAAAAAAGTGTCCCTGGGCTCCATGGAAAGTGTAATGCTCACCTTCAATCCTAAGCTGTACTCTGCAGTACCTTTTTTAGCCACAAGATGTTGACCAGTGAGACTCAACACAGAACCCTAGGAAAAGAAAGAGTATAAAGTGTAATGGCCTTGTCCTTTGAGCACCATTGACTAGTGCCAATGCATTTTAGCAGAGAATGGCCCTGATGTCATCAAATCAAAGCCGCTTTCTGCATTATTCAGAATTTGGGAGTTAACCAAAGAGGTAGAGGAGCCAGAGCATCACATAACCAGCTAGAAGACATGAGAATAGGAGAGGTATTACAAAACAAGCTGAGGCTAAAGCTGCATACACACGTGCAATTATTGTCATCGTGAAAGATGCACAATGCATGAACAAGTGCTGTACATACAGCACCGTTCTGCTCTATCGAGAGGGGAGACAGAGAATGACGGAGCGGCACCCAGCTGCGCGCTCTCCCCCTTCCCTTGCATGAGGATCGTTCGTCGTCCATCCTCCGTGGATCTGCCAGGACGGTCGTTCAGACGGGTGCTGTTATCGTTATCGGCCCTGAGACGATTATCAGACGAGAACCATTGGACATGTGTACGTAGCTTAAGCTTTAGTAGGGCATATCTGGGAGAGGATGATCCAATTAAAGGTCTGAGTCTGTCCAATAGGTAAAATAATACTTGAAGCCACTTTGATTTGCTTATACTCCAACTCACCTATGTTTTGTTACTTACAGTGCTAGAATATCAACTAAATCAAATATAAACTAAAATATTTACCAGAAAATACAGAAAATGCTTTGACTCGAGTATAAACCCAATGCACAAAAAGCATCCATCATAGCTATCATTCATAATGGTAATCAATAAATACACAAAATGTGAATAAATCCATCTATTGTGGGTTAAAGTTACTAAACTGATTCTTTGTGTCACTAACTATAAGTATGCAATATATGTTTTACACATAAATATTTAAGACAAAGGATTTTCAGCACTACAGATAGTCCACAAAAACAACACAGCAGTAGCTGTCTGGCTTTATTGCCTGGGGTCGAAAAGGGAGGGGGCCATCCAATACAGGATAAGTCATAGCTATTGAGCTCTGTTAACAATAGATTTTTTTTTTATAACAAATGGAAAGAAGATAAAGAAAACGTAAAAAGTAGCTGAATACTTCCTGGCTCGACTGAAGACTAAGAAAAATAATAATATGCAATATTTGATATTTTGCCTTCAAAATGTTCGATTTTTTATTTTTAGTAAATAAATCAAAAAAAGAATTATATGCAAAACTGCTATACATCCCTTTCATCGCTTGATGATTGCAATCTGTAGATATATGTTTTCAGGCATGGTTCCCCGTGCTGATAAAATACTAATCTACATTGCAGCTGTGAACTAACAGTGCGTATCTGTGCATGCTGCTAGTTCAGAGACTGAACTGTAACCAACAGTCACATGCAAAAATGATTTAGTATGGATTAGCATTATCTTCGAGTATGGAGGATGAAAAATTAGATCTTGGTATCTAAGCTTCCGATCATGAAGGAGTTAAGGGAACCCTCATTAATCTATTTTTTAATAAGTGAGGTCATTGGTTTGACTTATTTGCATCCTCAAGGTTAATAAGTGTTTGCCTTTCTTAGAATAATATAGGCACGATGGTAATCTATAAGTACGGAACTTTAAACCTTGGGACCACTAATGAAGTTAGAGAGCTACGTCAATACAAGGTCATCAGATTTATTAGCTGTATCTCCCCGGGATTGTAAATGTGAAAAGTATTGAAGGGTGGTGTACATGGGGAATACTGTCACTGTAGATGTAAAAGAGAGAGAATATAAAAATATAATAACAAGACATACAGATGAGGCTCATTGCCAGCGGTGCTGTCATTCAAAAAGAAAAAAATAATGAAAGCTCCCTGCAATATACGACTATAAGTACTCACCTCTCTGAATTCAGACATCTTCAGAATTCAGACATCTTCAATTGCTACGGTCCCCAGCAAAATCTTCACATCCGACGTGGTTCCTGATGGTTGAATGTCAGATCCCCCTGCTGCACTTAATGGTTTAACCCATTTGACCTTATGTTACCACTATGTCTTCTAGAGATGGAGAGTCGGCGGACTGAACCATAGAATGTGGCGGGCGAACACAAGCATTTCTAGAAGAGCTAAATGGTAGATTTTGATGGATGTTGCAGTGCTGAGACACTAAAATTTGGTTTGGTTGCACCAGAAAGGAGATTATTGAGGAGATTTTATTACATTAATGTTAGAATTATTTTACTATGGGAGAGAAAATGTGGATATTAAATTGAATCTGTACTTGACCCATATAGGCGTCAGCACACACTCACCTTAATGTGCTCCCCCCCCCCTGCTTTGTTCAGCCACATGGAGCAATGAGAAATACTTGGTGCTATCAAGGAAATCAGGACTTGAGTCTTACTTCCGTCATATGCGACAGTGCTCATGCTTGGCGACTGGTTGCTTATGTACCCAGTGCTGTCTAATTGGGGCAAGTAGAAGATCTTCGTAGATTACAAGTCTCATTTTGCTGTGTATATCGATTTATTGCTGCAAGGACCACCATCATAAATATCTGAGCCCCATACTCGGTCAACCTTCTGGCTCCCGTTTCATTCTGGCTTCACTTTCTTCATATGTGGCAGTGCTCATGCTTAGTGACTGGTTGCTCAAGTACCCAGTGCTGTCTAATTGGGGAAAAGGGTAATTCTTTACATCTTTGCAAGCTCCAAGTTTCATTTTAGAGCATACACTGACTGAGTGTTGCCAGAACCTCCATCAGAAATAGCTTGGCTCCATGCTAGGTCAACTCCTCTTCTTACATCTGGCTCCCCTTTCTTCATGCACAGCAGTGCCCATGCTTAGTGATTGGTTGCTCATGTGCCTAGTATTGTCTGATAGGGGCAAAGTGAAAATCTTTGTAAGCTCCAAGTTTCAATTTAGAGCTTGCACTGATTGAGTGTTGCCAGAACCTCCATCAGAAGTTTCTGGAACTCATACTAGGTACACTTTACAGCTCCCCTTCCTACGTCTGGCTCCCCTTCATTTATATGCGGCAGGGCTCATGCTTAGTGACTGGTTGCTCATGTACCTAGTACTGTCTTGTTGGGCAAAGGGACAATCCTATGATCTTTGTAAGCTCCAAGTTTCATTTTAGAGTGTACACTAATTAAGTGTTGCCAGGACCTCCATCAGAAAAATCTGGGCCCCATAGTAGGTAAACCTTCTGGCTCCCCTTCATCTGGCTCCCCACCTTTCATATGAAGCAGGGCTCATGCTAAATTGCAAAATGAAAAATCTTGTAATCTTTGTAAGCTCCAAGTTTCATTTTAGAGTGTACCTGATTTAGTGTTGCCAAGACCTCCATCAGAAATATCTGGACCCCATACTAGGTAAATTTTCTATGCTCGCCTCCCCATTAGGGATGGACTTCCAATGGGTCTGCGAAATTCCGTCGAACCGATTTCGCTAAACCATCGGAAGATTGAGGAAGTCATTACTTTCCCCGGCACTAGAGGTTAATTAACTTCTAGTGCCCCGGGATAGCAGTGGATTCTCAGGGCTTCATTTAATCTTGCAGCCCTGGGAATCCTCCTGTTTGCGATCCCCGGCACTAGAGGTTGATTAACTTTCTAGTGCCCGGGGATCGCAGTGGAACTGCAAATAAACTCTTAATGAAGTTTCTCCATTGAGAGTTTATCTGCAGTCAGGTCCCACGTTCACCGGGCTGATAAGAAAGCTTTCCTCAGCCAATCAGAGAGCACTAGAGGTTTTGAATGAGGAGACTAGTGCAGGGGATCGCACACTGTGCTGATCAATGAATGCAGCCGTGGCTGCATTCATTGGTCAGCAAAGCCCGCAATCTTTTTTTTTTTAGTTTTTTTAATTAGATTTTAAATTTTTGTTTTAATTTTTCTAATTCGCTCTCGTTTGGCAAATTTACACCGGCCGTTCTCGCTTACAATTTCAGTGAGAACAGACAAATTTGCCGCAAGATCAAGTTTTAAAATCTTGCTCCCTCATCCCTACTCCCCATTTGTAAAAGTTCTAGCATTGCAAAAGTCAAGCTCCTGTGATTGGAGTCTGGTATAGAAGTGTCCCCTGCCTCCCTGTTGGCCATTCTGAGTGTTGCTATTTGGATTCATGGAGATTACAAAAATTGACAATCAATTTGGTTCAAATAGAAGCCTGTTGTTAGAACTTTGGTTAGGTCATTCTTAGTACACAACAGGCAGCAGCTGTGTACATTACCAACAGGCTCAATAACTCTCCAAGCTACTGTGAAGACCAAACTTTAAGTTCTTTCTTACAATATGTGGCGGTGAGCCTTCTTGTTGGCTGGTAGTGGTCACCCAGTTGATTATTAAGCAGAGGTGGGTCACAAATAAATGGGCAGCAGCTGCCTGATGTGTATGGCCAAGGGTTTTACTGAAGTAGATTACCTTTCCAGCCAAGTGTGGTCAAAGTCCACATTTATGCCTCCATTGGGTCCATTGGACCAAATTGAGGCAAAATTGACTAACAACAAAGAGGGACCTATATTTGCTAAGGGAACAAAGGAGAATTAGAGTATCTGAAGCTAGAGTGCAACAATAAAATGAACCTGTTGATGACCACACCAAATTTGTTCCTCAGAGGGTTTACCCATCTGCACCCTACCCACGGCCACTACAGAAACATTAATGACTCTCTACATTTGGCCCAATTTTTAGAATTTATGTTTAAATTTGCAATGCAAAAATTCTGCAGTTTCCCTGAAGCTCAGTCACCTCCCATCCTCACTCCTCATTGCCACGATTAGCCGACTCTTGGTAATACGGCTCGCTCCTGTTAGCCTGTCGCTGATATTGCACATTAGGCTGCTAAATGTCACCGCTGTGTGAACTTGTCACGGCAGACTACATCAAAGATCATTTCAGTCCATTAGCGCTCAGCAAGATCAACGGCTCTGTCAAACAGCCATTAAGCAGAGTTAAAGAAGTCGCCACTTTTTACAGAACCAGTGTATCTGCATGCGCGATTCCTGGCCACTGCCAAAGGCCCGTTCACGGCATGGATGGGGCAAGTGTTGGGTGGTGCTGAGGGCACGGAAACCCAAATGTAACAGCCTTCCCTGATCTCACTCCTGGTCACCATCTGACCTCCACCTCCCTCCCCTGCTAATGATCCAAAGTGACTCATTTCTCTCTAATGAGCCATTATGCAAGGCGGCTGCCGCCGGTAATAGATGGATAGAACTGTTTTGCCAGGAATATTTAACTGAGTTGTAACTTTGGAGCTGATTCCCTGTGCAAAAATAACGCTGTGCACATTACAAGGGATTCCCACTATGCCAGCTATTTTCCATTTAATTCATATTATGGAGATTGCAACAGGATGAGCTGGACCACACAAAGGCAATGGGAACGAATCTACCAAATCCCCATAAAGAGACATCGGGGAATAAAACCAGGGAGAGCTTATTGGAGTATCTAAGACATCCAGGAGAAATCAAAAGCTGACCCAGCTACACATACACCCCAACACCCCCCACTAACACACCATTGCCATCACCGCCACCATCATCACCACCTTCCCCCTTTAAATTGGGCAGACCGCACTCATTATTGACAGGTTGCAGTGTCTTGCCCATTATTCCCTATGAGCCAGCCTGAGGCTCGCTTCCCTGCCAATTGTGAACACAGCAGGGCACTGCTAATAGTGTCAGTGGTGTGATATGTTGTTAACACAGCACATGCAATACAGCCAAGATTCCTCAATCAAAAAGCATTATTTTATATATATCACAAGCTTGTCATGGCTTTTATTGAACTGTACAGTGTATTCTGTATAGATGAGCTTTTATCTAATACTTTGCCTTCACTGATTCCTCTATCAATGTGCTAATAAATATAAAAAGAAAAAGCTTACTCTTACATTGCTTTCCATTTTTGGAGCCAATGATGACACGACAGCTGGAGGACAGATTAAAGATTCCTATTATTTTTATACCGCCAACATACTACACAGCACTGTTCATTAAATAGGGGTTGCAAATGACAGACAGATTCAGACAATGACACAGGAGGAGGAGAGAACCCTGCCCGGAAGAGCTTACAATCTAGGAGATTGACATTTCCATCATCCTCTGCACACCAGCTGAAACTTGAAATGCGGTGAGTGGGCCTGCAGTGGCTGAGAGTAATGCCGGAGTGATTGACACATTTCTCTTTCTGCACTTTCTTAGCTTCATATTAAGTTTTATCAAAGCAAGGAATTGTATGATTTATTACTATGACAATTTTGCAAAAATAGAATTAGTTGCTATGATATAAATTGGTAATTAGGAATTAGGAACTTTGTGTGTTGTTGCTAAACACATCAACAGGATGAAAAATATGTCAAAATAAAATAAAGATTGAAAATAAATAGGGGGGGGGGGGGCGTGTGGCAGATGTTGCTGCACTTATCATTGACCTTTGCTGTCCTCTAGTGGCCACAATGATGCATTGCCGTATACTTCTAATAGAGCTCTCACCAAGAAAAGTGACACAATACATACATTACATTTTTTTTTTTTCGCAAAATATGTTCTTTGAAGAATTTTGAATTGATAATAACATTGAAGGCAATATGTTTTAGTTTTGGTTGTTTTAGTTGAATTTTGACATTGTATTGATATTTTATTGTTTCCTTTTTCCTAACACAACAAATTCTGCTGCCCGGCAATGTGAAAAAAAGTACATTTCTGCATAAACCTACATCATTTTATGTAGATGTTAGGGAGTTGTAGTGCCTCTGTGCCTTGCTTGAGTAACATTTTTCAAAAAGATGCTGGACACAGTGGTCATTCTTTTTTAGGCCACTAGGGGGCGAATCTGGTTATGTTGAGAAGCTCGTAGGATAAATGAGTACAGCAGGGGTGGAGCTGTGATGCGCAGACATGCCCTGGAGGAACAGAAATATTTCTGTTTATGTGTATTGTAACACACAGGCCAGAGTGCAGGTGGTTGGATTGCTCCTGATAATGCTAGACATTCTCCCCCAACACCATAACAATGGAGCTGTCACTAAAGGAATATCAGCATCCATCATTCTATTGAACTGCCAAAGAGTGGTGCCCAGCTGCCTCTAATAAACCTGCCATAACGTGAATCGACAACATTTAGAAACTGTTCTTCTTTTCACAAATTCTTTTTTTTTTTCAGTTCTACTGATCTCCTCCAAAACTTTTTAACCATCTCTTCTTGCCTACACAGGCTCATTCAGCTTCAACTCGTGGCTTGTATATACTGGTAATGGTGGGGTTTCCTATGGAGTGTATGTACCTCTGCCTGGCCACTTGTAATAGGAAATAAGGTGGAAGGTGACAACATATGAGCACAATTGGGAGATAGTTGTCACTTTAAAGCAGCGAGAGCCATCAAAACCATCTTCAGGGAAGAGTTACCTGATATATACCAAATGTGAATTAGTTTGTTCTTTCTGTAAAAGAAGTAATAGAATGCTCACCTTTTGCAGTGTCCAAAATGCTGACCACAACTCTAGAACAGCCCCTAAATCCAATAGGAATCAGATACATAGGAGTGTGGATATTCTGTACCCCAGCTTCCAATGCTTCCTCTCTCTGACCATAAATCACTGCAGGACCAGAGATCAGAGTGTCAACTTCCTAGTAAACCTCAGGGACCTCAGGGATGGGATTTGCATTTTAGTGCCATAGGCGTTGATTTCATTTTCTCCTTTAACAATAGGAGGCGATTTAGTAGAACATTTTTAGGACATGGTTAGTTTACGAAAATCTGCAGCTCAAACTTTTAAAAATAGATTAACATAAAAAAAGTTTATACTAAAGTTTGGCTGCTAGATTTTAAAATATGCTTTAAATACTAAAATATGCCACCAGGTGGCGTCAGAAACCCTGTCATCATTGATCTCCATTTCTTACCTTGTATCTAAAATGTAGCAGGATGTCATAGTAAGGAACCCTGATTAGTAGGAGATAAATGGAGGAAGCCAGTAAATTTATATTATTGGCAGTCTGTTTTAAATGTTAAGTCTCTATATTGTAGTTAAAAAATTCCAGCAATCATTAGCTGATGTAGTAATTTGCTTGTTCATGCAGAGCAAGCAATAGGTTCACTTGGTTTTCAGTCTTGCAGTGGAAAAGTGCTGCTAAGCACCCAGGAGCAGCAAAACACATTGCGGGATCACACATTTGCATGTGGTTGCTCTTGCGGTTGCAGAGCAGTTGTTTCTCTAGAAGAAGAAAAGTAACCGCACAACCAATTGTGACTTTTCACTTTCAAGAACTGCACCATGATCCTCCGCAAAGGGCAAATATGTGCATAAAATAGTTCTGGTCAACCACAAGTCTGGGAAAAGCCATAGTGCCTATGTAACCTCATCTTTTCCAATTAACCCCCTTTATTTCCATGATATATACCACTGAGACATTTGCAAGCATTGAAGCTTCCCCTGTCCTGTGCACACTTCATATGTTATCTCAAGGAGTCTAATAACCCCTCTAGTTCCTGTACTACCAAATATATATGCGTTGTTGAGATTAGGAGAGTAAGAGGAAATGAATACAGCAGCATCCAGAGACAACTGAGCAGGGCTGACACCACTCAGTCCACAAAAATGCTGTGTGTTGTCAGCCTGGAACAGAAGCCGAGTGCATTCCTGGTAGATCAGTAGTTATATCTTTGTAGTTATATGGTTTTTAATGGGATGAAACACAGGGAAAATGTTCATGTATTGCAGCAGAAATGTGCATCGGCTGCATAGTAGTACAGTACAGGAAATTCATGCAGGAAAGAGGGTTTCCATGAGGCCGATTGAAGGATTACAGAAGTCAGTGGAAATTCATCTCATTTACTAAGCTAAAATATCCCTTGCAGCAAGATAATTCACTTTGCTATATGATCAGCTTATATTCCTTTAGTAAATCAACCCAGGGCTGCCAGAAATTTCTGGACCCCATACTATTCAAATCTCCTGGAGCCCCTTCCCCCTTTCCAAACAGTCCAGCATTGCAATAGTCAGGCTCTTTTGATCAGGACCTGATACATAATTCCCCCCTTGATGATGGCCCCTAATCAACCCTCAATGAGCTTATTCTTGGTGGCAAACAGATTGCAGTAGTTTGCATCTTGTAATATTTCTTTCTGTCACTAGAGGGCAGTGTTGTCATTTAAAAGAATTTCAATAAGACACCAAACTGACAGTAAAAGAGAAACACAAATGTAATAAAAATAAAAATAGGTATTAAAAAAAGTGGATCTATTATTCGAATCATTTTGGCAATGATCTAATTTTTTTTTTTTCCTATGAGATCATTGTGAAGTGTTTGTGGTAGCATTTTCTTGGTTTGTGCAAGCCACCTGGATTTTGTACTGTGGCACATGGAGATAAATTAATGGCACAAAGCATGTAATATGACTTTTTAGGAGGGAGGGTGCTGCTCTGAGCTCACTCCAGTACTGCCCACAAGTAAGATGGTCTAGGTACTAAGGACCCATTCACACCTCTATAGGGACTGTGTAACAACACATATGCATTGTGGTATATTAACGTGCACCATAATGCGCCATTACCAGCAATGCACCATAAAACATGTAGTTGTGGTGTGCTGCTCTGCAAATTTGGTAAAGCTGCATTGCTTTAGTGTGCTGGGGTGGCATTAAAAAAAAAATCACAATATTAACATAGGTAACATGCATTGCGTTAAGGCGCATGGTACTGCACTGCTTGGGCTGGGTCCCGTTCACATCCATTTGCCCGGATGCATTGCCACAATTGGCATGAATGAGCCCTTGGATTTCAGATTGGCTGAGCTTCCCCTTTAGAAAAAAATTTGATGGTCCAATTGGTCACACAGATCTAAAGCCCAGTGTGCACGCTCCATTATTGTCACCATTGTTATAGTGCTATAGCATAGAATGAATGAGTCATGTACAGAGAGAGACATCCGGTTCTTTATCAAGGGGTTGGTGGTGTTGGGGACAGCTGTACAGACAGTAGATTTTTTGGCTGATCCATCCAACCATTATTGGGGATCATGGACATCTGCAGTGGTAAAAATCCACTGTGTGCACACCATAAGGAGCATCGGAGCAAGCTAAAGATTGCAACCTCTTGTGATCATTCCAGTGACACAAACTTCTATGCAGAGGGGAGGGGGGAGGACGAGCGAGCTGCACCCTGCTGTGCTCTCATCTACAGGAATGCACAGCGGTTGTTCCTGATTGGTCATTCATCAATCTACTACGGTGGATTGATGAATGACATTGGGTGAACACTGTACATATGCCAGATTTTGTAAATGAGCTTGACTGTTCTTCTCGGGTGACATTTGTCTGACATGTGTAGGAAGCATTAGGAAGAACATCATGTTATCTTTAGTGATTAGATGAAATCGCCAAGAGAGTCTCTATTACACTCCGACATTCTCTGATGTAATTCAAGCACAGGGGTCCTTCGGTGGTTATGACCAACAACTCTCAAAAAAAAAAAAAAGTTGAAGGGCCGTCCCTCCCAAAATTAGTCTGTGGCTGTCTGCCGCCCATTATGGAGAACATGTATGTAAGCAAGAAGGAAATAGAAAATCCAACATTGAGAATCAGTGCCCATCCTGATGGCTGTGGAGGGTAGGCGGAGTTGGGAACTCATGTAAAATGCGTTAGGTGACCAGGAGCAGTTTTTACCAGCCAATAAAAACTCTGCCTGCTGTATTCCTTATCAATGAGCTGCTTAAACATCAGTTGGGGTTCCTCTTCCTCTGAACTAGGTCAGATGAACATTTGAATGTGGGTGGATTTGCCCATTACTACACATTATTACCATTTTGGCATGCAGAAAGTTCAACATCTACCTCTTAGATTGTAAGCTCTATGACCAGGGTCCTCTCCTCCCCCTGCGTCATTGTTTGTATCTGTCTGTCATTTGCAACCCCTATTTAATGTACAGAGCTGTGTCATATGGTACTAGATTGTAAGCTCTTCGGGGCAGAGTCCTCTCCTCCTGTATCACCGTCTGTTTATAGTCTGTCATTTGCAATCCCAATTTAATGTACAGCGCTGCGTAATATGTTGGCGCTATATAAATACTGTTTAATAATATGTTGGCGCTATATAAATATAATTGAATAATAATGAAGTACATTTGTTTTTATTGCTGTTCCCTGTACCACTGATTTATTTTTGTATGGGTGTCACAAGGACAGCAATGGAGGCAAAAATGTGTGGTCACCGACCAAAATAAAAAGCTGACCGAAATTATTTTTATTATGAAAATGTCTAAAGTCAAGCTTTAAGGAGTTAAATCCCCGACAGCTCTGCGTATCAGGGAGAATTTTTTCCTTGTCAGGCGAGTAATTCCTCCATCTGTCTCTGGACGGAAGCTGGAGGCATCTGCGCGTTATATGTAACAGATACCTCAAGAAGTTTGCAAACTCATTATCAGCGGGAGCCCCCCCTCAGACTGTATCACTGGGGTCATTCCCAGCTGTTGTTATGGGCTTAAGCTTGGGCTAAATTGACAGCTGCAGGGAAAGTGAGGCCCACTCGCTGCACTCACCACTTGCCTCCATCATAACAATATTGGAGACAGGGCGGTAAAAAATCACCCTAATTAAGATATCTGCTGGCCCATGCTAAACCCTAATTGACCCCATTCATGCTCTCCGCTATTCCACCCGGCCTTGTTGAACGCATGAATCGCTGACATGACACCGGCCAGGATGCTGAGACGTGTCTATGTGAATGCTTGTTCACACGTTGGCGCTGCTGGAGTGCCAAAGGGCAGAACCCTGCTTTGCGCTATGAAGCTCCATCATTGGCCTGGATTTATTAAGCTTTGGTTTGTATCAATTAAATGCATTTCAGGTTCATAAAAAAGTTAGTTTTCTATCTAAAGCAGCCACAGCCCAGAGTAGAAAAGGCTGTCCCATGGCAGCAGCTCCAGCGTGCCATCTGTGCAGAAGCAGTGGCTTCTCTGCAGAGATAGGACACGCCCCTCCTGGACCAGACCAATTGTTTTGCAAACAGTAAAACGTATGCTCCCTGCTGTTTGGTTAAAGCAGCCATTTTCAACCAGTGGTTCCTACTCAAACTGTGGCTGCCTGACCTCCTATTTGTTGGTGTCAGGGGCCAACAGCACTTGGTAGAGCCAGCTGCATTCATCTAATGATGATTTGTACTGTCTATAAAGGCAATATTCAAGCCATCACAGTATGGGGGGCAAATTTCCAACTGACACCCTATATATTGGTTTTAGCAGGTAATCTCAAAGAACTAAAAATATTTTACAGGTTCCTCAGGGGTGGAGAGATTGAGAAATCTGGGTTTGGGGAATCACTGCAGAGGGACCACTGTTTTCCCACAAAGAGCAACGGTCCTTTTCTGCACCATGTTGACAAGGTACAGAAATTTTCAACCAGGCTGCTTTTTAGGATAAAAAAAATGAGCGCCTCCTTCTAATGCTTCCAAATTTATTTTGCTAATTTGGGGCTATTAAGGACCCTTATACAAAAAATCCTCAAAAAAAGTTCCTGGAAAAAGAAACAGTATTCTTATCTCCCCAAGTGCCTGTGTCTCCTATTTTCTCTCTGCTGAGGTGCTGCATCCTCAAACAGAATCTTCAACATTTAGCATTGTATGTCTGTATGTTACGGCATGGACTGTTCTTCTATTCTCCGGCCCCCTAGGTTGCTACAGGGGCCCCTAGGGTTACTAAAGGGTTACGGCAGTGATGTAGATGTTAGTAGATTGTAACTATTATTTTTAATATATTTTCTGTTTTTCTGATTTCATTTTTAATGCTTTATATTATTGAAATCAATACAAATTCATGAAACCCATGGAACGAATGGAATGTCAACACATGTGCTACGGCATGTTAAAGCATCACTACACACAGCAATGTCTGTCAAATCGCATGGATGCCATGTGCTACTATTTAATACAAAGCGCATTGCAATGCATGCTTCATACACCCAGCAATGCATGTTGTTGTGCCTTGACAAATTGTGGAGCATCTCTATTGATTTCAATGGAGCAAAAAGTGCATGTGAGCGGGTATGTGCAGTGCGTGGTATATTTGGCGATAATTGGTGCGTCACTCCCGTCTGATTCCAGTTTCCCCCCCTTTTTGGATTGTAGTTAGCAAAGGGGGCTTGTAAATGTCCTGCTGGGAGCTGGAGGGAAAATGGGAGCAGGTGGCAGGGGACAGGTGGCAGAGGACAGGAGCGGGAAGGAGAAAGTGACAAGGACTTGAGAAACCGAGACAAGTGTGCGAGCCGAGGGGCCGCCATCCATCTGCCCCGACAAGTGCACAACACACAGACTTATGTAATAATTCCATGCAAAATGGAGAAAATCCACGGCAACCAATCAGACGTCAACGTTCTTCTGACTTCCCAAATTGATGAAGCCGAAATCTGATTGGTTAGGAATTACTGATCCTAATCAAAATTATTATTTTAAACATTTTATTTTATAAAAAAAAATGCTTTCGCACAATTATTTGTGCAATAATCCCCCCTGCCCCTTATGGTCAGATGATTGCATGCATATGGATTACGCAGATTACGGGGGTCGAAACCGGTATTACTGTACCTGCAGGCCCAAAAACTGCAAAGTCGCCCCTAACACACAGAACTATGGGGATTGTCCAATGTTCTAATAGATCAAATAGTTTACTGGATAATTCAAGGCTCTGAGAAGCAAATCATGCTCCCTTAGCAACTGTTGATGCTCCTAGCAACAGGTGTTGCTAGGCACGAACACATTGCAACACTTTTACTTCTCTTACCAACAACAAATATCCTCTAGTAACTTGTCATCCTCTCCTAGCAACAGGTCAGGTTCACTTAGCAACAGGTTGGGTGTTTTTAATGGATTCGTGGGGCTCAGGGGGTTTTTGTTGGCAATGCAATGGGCCATTGTGTGCTTAGCTTAAAGTAGATATCAGCCCTCTGATATAAATACCCCTCATAGTAACAGGTCAGCCTTGAAATCAACATTGTGTAGTAATAGGTTAGATACTCTTAGCAACCGGTCAACCTTTGTTAGCAACAATTCGGGTTCACTTAGCAACCGGTCAGCCCTGCATAGTAATAGGTCAGGTGCTCTTAGTAACTGGTCACCCTCCCTTCACAATAGTTCAGGTGCACTTAGCAACAGGTCAACTCCCCTTAGCAACAGTTTAGGTGCACGTAGCAACACATCAGCGCCTGCTCTTAGCAACCGGTTAACCTTGCTTAGTAACAGGTTAGGTGCACTTGACAACTGGTCAAATTCTCTTAGCAACAGTTTAGCTGCACTTAGCAACAGCTCAGCCATGCTTATTAGAAGGTTAATTCCTTCCCACTCTTAAAAACAGTACAGGTGCACTTAACAACAAATCATGTGCTCTTAGCAACAGGTCAGCCTTGCTTAGTAACAGGTTAGGCCCTTGTAGCAACAAGTCATTGTAGTGATAGATCGGATATTTTACAACCGCACAGGCCCTTTCCTCCATTATCAGGGAAGGTCAGACGTTGTCTCATCTCTGTGTTTTGAGGAGCCCAGCAGATAATATGTCTTGTCCCGGAAGTGAGTTTGTGGGTGTTCTGATTACAGGAATGGCTGCAGATGATGCAGAGGGAATGGAATCTTGGAGAAGGAGGCGACGCCAGACACTGAGGGGGTGACGTCAGGACAAAAAGTTGCCTGCGTTGTCCTTAGCAATCGGCCTCATTCATTTGTTCTGTAAGCTGCCCTCGAATAAAATAAATCCTGGATGGGATTGGTCTCTGTGCATCACCAAGATCCAGTTTTCCCATGCTGAAGGAAGTACAAATAATATTCAGTCCAATTCATAGATCTGAGAACCAGATAGGTTACTATAGTTAGATATGTTGCAGTATAATACAGGCCATGCATTACTGTGTTGTATTTTGCATGCTAACCTGGGTTCCATTAGACTTTCATAGGCTACTCATGCTCACATATGCAGAGCACAGTTGGTGTACACATGTGCACTGTAATGCATGGATATTGTGCTGAGCCTCCTAAATGCATTGGGGCGTCATTGTACACTATTGGCCTCCAACTTTGTGAGCGAACCCTAGGAAAATGTTATGCAAAAAGATATTTATGGTCCTGAACGTATTTGTACTGCTTGCACCAGCTGTTATTTTTCTAGTTCAGGTTACAAAATGATCTAACCATATTTTCTAAAGGGAACCTGTCAGCCATTTGAAACTTTTAACAGTCTTAATAGACCTTTGTATTTAGGGGGAGAAATAACACCTAGAACTTTTTCAACTAGAAAACTCTCTGAAACTCTTGTGGCATGTTGAAAGAAGTCACAAGACCCACCAAAGTTTAAAAGAAACTTACTCTACTTTTTTTGGTTTGGTGATTTGTACCATTGGAACAAAGATATTTGTATGAAGTATACGTGTCCTGTTTTCCAATATACATTCTAGCACAAGTTTACTAAAAAAAAAAAAAAAAAAAAAAAACACACAAACTTATTTTTAGTTCTGGTTGTGTCTACAGACAAAACAAGCTGACTTCATGATTAGGTTACACTTGAAAAAAAAAAAAAAAAAAAAAAAAAAAAAGCCCCTGGACACAAGAGGTGGGGCTTGTCTCAAAAGTGTGCCATCATTTATGTGATCATAGAGCAGCAAGGTGACCCAGCTTAGCATCTGGTCTAATAGTTTTTACACTATATGGCCACAAAGTTATGGGCCATCACACTTAAATTACCTTGTTGGACATCCTTATAAAAAATTATTGTTATCTATATTGAGTTGACCCCGTTTTGTATCTACAAAAGCCTTCACTCTTCTGAAAAGGTTCCCCAGATGATATTAGAGGGAGTTATTGTTAATTTGTTACAATTTGTGAGGCCAGGTACAGATGTTGGATGAGAAGACCTGGTTCACCATCAGCATTCTAATTCAACCAAAGGTGGTCAGTGGGGTTGAGGTTAGGACTCTGTGTACGACACTTTTGGATGCCTGACTATCACACATGTGAGCTTGTTGGACATTTATTTTCCTTTTGCTCCTAATCTGGAATTGACCCCATTTTTTAACACCACAGCAACCTCCATTCTACTGAGAAGACTGTCTACAAAAGTTGGAATGTACTTTAAGGAATTTATTCCCATTCAGCCAAATGATCATTTTTGAGGTCAGGTAAACCTGGCACATTTTGGTGTTCTAATTTATCCCAAAGGTTGGTAATGGGGTCGAGGACACTTATGGACATCCGAAGTTCCATTCCAAAACCATGAGTGTTAGTTTTATGTTGACTCTTCTTCCCCTACTTGGAACTTTAACAGCTTCCACTCTTCTGGTCATTTTTTACCTGAGTGTCTAAGGAAGTTAGTACTCATTCAGTTAATGGAATCACTTGTAAGGTCAGGAACTTAAGTAGGATGAGAAGACCTGACTCACTCAGAGGCTCCCAAAGGTGGTCAGTAGGGTTGAGGTCAGGGCTCTGTTTGGGCCACCAAGTTCCTTCACAACAAACTCATCAAGCTATGTCTATATGGAGCGGTTCCTGGGGGCACAGTCATCATGTAACAGAATAAGTCCTTTACTAAACTGTGACCACGAGGTTGGAAGCACACAATATGCTGTAGCGTAAGCAGTACCCTTCACTAGAAACACCTGAGCTCCATAATTTGTAAATGGTCTCCTTTTGGCAATATGGTTAAATTGATATGCACCCATGGAGGCCATGTAAATGTCTGGTTAGAGGAGCTGTACAGACACTTTCTGACACTTAGCTAAGATATTAAATATATATAAAATGAAACCCAACCCATTGATTACCTATAAGTAACAGCAGGTAACAGGTACTCTTTAACACCAGCAGCTGAGGCCCCAGTGTGATTTTGCTTTATTAATTTATTTGAGGTGCCGGTGCGGCAGGTGATGATTTGGATCAGTCGCTTGTGCTGGAGGATCTGATAAAATGATTCTCGCTGTTTGGTCTGCTCCCTGCCCCCGCTGCTGAATTGTTTTTGCTATTAAAATCCTTAGGCTGAGACAGATTATTTTACCATGCAGAGAAGCCACAGGACTGCAGTGAGAAAGCAGCTGACACTGGGCATCTTCCAGGTATCAGTTTTCATTACATTTCAGTTTTTTGGGGGGTTTTTTTTGGAAAATGGTCTAAGACCCAGATGATGATCGACTAAAGCCACCTCCATTTAGCTGAAATCACTCCTCATTCCAAATGTAACATATATGGACAGGCTCATCTAACCTTCTTCATCCAGGGGCCAGTTGCATAGTTTTAAACATCCAGGGGGTCAGAATGCAATCATCCTAAAACTGACATCCCTTGAACCTATTCAAGTAATTCCAGCCTTGCTTTCAGTCTTGCACAGTTGTAGAGGCTCATGGACTGAAAATGTGCAGTCTGATTTCAATCCACACTGTGAGCTTTTTAAAATGTGCATTAGAAGTTGCAGTGAGATAGACCCTCCCTAATTTTCTGAAACAAGAACTGCTAGTGACAGCTCTGGATTGAAGGTCAGAACAGCACTGAATGTGCTTGCTCATTCATTTTAAAAACTAAAGAAACATTTGCCAACTGTCAAACGTTATTACAAAGCTCAAAAAGTTTGCTCCCAAGAATGTGAAGGTGTGGAGCACCTTGGTAAGCCCCAGATGACCAGAATGAAAAAAAGAACAGGTTCACTTTAAAGCTTAAGAAAACCATGTATTAAAATAACTATAGCAATATTGGCATGAACTGATGAAAAGTTTAGTGCAACATCAATACAGACTCTTGCAGGTACACATTTATTTATTTATTCAGATCACTATATAAGAGATAAAAGAGGAAAATTTTAAAAAATAACTTTGGTGCCAAATGAAGGATGTCCCCTAGAAATGAAGAGCAGTTAGAAGCTCTAACATCCAAGCTAAGAAATTCCTCAACAGCAATCGTACACATTTATTCTGTCTAAGAACTGATGTCCGTGGGTCTGTGACATAGACGATGGACTGTACCATGATGAGCAACAGGGGCACCGGTGTAAGCAAAGAACACGCCCATGAGGAGTTATTATGCAAAAAATGATTGGTTGCTTTTTTACCACTATTTAAATTCCATACTTGAGAGCTTTAGTGTATGACAAAATGGCACCAGGACAACTTCTTGTTCCATTCTAATAGAACCCCTGATTTCCAGAGTCGAGATGTGGAGTGGAGACATAGGTCTGTATGGCCATTAGAAATGGGGAGAGGAGTTAAAAAATACTTCCTAGTCATAGTCAATAACTGTTCTTTTTACTTGTTCGAAATGACATTTGTCTGAACACACGCACATAACCCAACTAGAGTTTTTCACCCCATAAATAACCTGTAATCTGCGGGAATAAAGAGCCCAGTTCCGAGCTTGGATAGTAATCACAGACAGCTAAATATGTGCCTGTATTTCCCACAGCATAGCTCCACTAAACACTTATAGGGGCTCTGGGACATTGACTTCCTCTGCTTACATGCAGCATTCCGGCCTGTGTCTAGTCACAATTCATTTTTTTTCTTTTTTACACGTTCCTGATGAGAAAATCAGAATCTGGGGAGAAGTCCCTGGTCCAGGCGCTATTTCTTCTTTTATCCCCAGCCTCACCGACATTCTCCCAGGTTTTATTTAAATCAGGAGCTTTGTGTTTGGATAAAATATACGTTTCACTTTAGGTTTTCAAAGGCTTCTTGCTGGAGAGTTGATGCATTTTACAGACTATTTATTGCTCTGGATCTGTAAACGTTGGTTCGTAAATACTGTACATACATACTGAATGTTTATTGAAGTCCAACGGTGATGACTGAAGAGGACTAAGAAACAGAGAGAACCTTCCAAGCTGCAGGTGAATAACAAAGAATGGAGAACCTGGTTAAGGAGGTCAAATAAATGAATATACAGCTTACTTGGTAGCCATCTATCTCCAGATTATAAAACGCTGAGTTAAAGACAAACTTCATAAAATGAGCACCTTTCTCCCATTCAGCTATTTACAGACCCCATACCAGTTATTCTTAACAAGAGTCCCATGGAACCTTAGGATTCTTCCATAAGATGTTGAGGCTTCCTTGTGTTGTGGCTGATTTGACCTCTTATTTAATGAAGCCTGCATAGTTTCGAGGACAACACCACTGGGCAGGATTCTGAGCCACTGGGTGGCAAGGCTGGAATTCTGTCCATTACTGTAAGAGAAATATCGTACATATCGTACCATCAATGTAATGGATATAGCCCATTGATTGATTATAGCACCTTAAATTAATTTAAGGGGTAAAAAAAGGTTGAGAAAGGTTGCCCTCTACAGCATAGCTAGGTCACTCATTCTTTTGAAAGGGCTCACCCACTCTATTTGTAATGGTGACCATTGTTACTGGGACAAATAGTGATGGAGCCTTGGGTGTTGTAAGACCCAAATCGTCTTTCTCTATTAAACTATAAAACCTATTTGGACATCTTGGGTCCTCATGTTTTATTTGCTTTCAAATCCTTGAGGAGGTGGTGATGTAAATTTCTGTTAGCCTCACATGGTGCTCAAATTGCTTTTATTCCCAAAGAGGGTACAGAGCTATCAGTATGTGCAAGCTATTGAAGAATATAATTGTTGAGTCAGAGTCTAAAGCCATTTCCTAAGGTTTAATCCTTCCATCTGCTGTCCCATTGTCAGTATAGTGCAATCTTTGAATAGTGTCATCTGTTTTAGGAAACTTGGCTTTAGCTCTGCTTTAAAGTGGAATTAAACCATTGGTGTGGACGTTTGCCATAATGCACACTATGGCAAACATAACTTATAGGTTGGTCCTTCTCCATGACATGTACATCAGCCTCTGCCCCTGCTCTATCCCCTGCGATCGTCATCTCCACCTCTGGTACTTCTAGGTTCCCAGGCATCCTCTTAGGATATTGAGCAGCCACTGATGATATATCTCCTGCACGTGCTCATGAAAGTAACATGGACCTTGTTCCCAGCACCTGACCAATTACTGTTATCTGAATGGGCAGGTAGTGTTCATTTCACAGCAAACGCATTGTAAAATGTATGCAGAAATGTAAGAGTTGCTAGAGACAAGAAGAAGTTTTATGGCCTTAGAGATATTTTCTCCTCTGCCAAAAATCCCTATCTCCTAGTTATTTTTTATTTTTTTGAGTTTAGTTCACTTTAAGCTCCAGGAGACAGATGGCAGAAGCGTATTTGGCTGAGTACTCTGGCAGAGCAGCCACCAGCGGGACTCTGAGTGTTCTCATGGAGGTTAGCTTACCAGGACACTGGCCCCTAACGACCAGTGAACTCATGCCACCCCTGCCACTGATAGTCTACAATACTCAGCTATTTCCTTCTGTTGAAAAATAAAAAAATGATTTTTGGCATTTATGCCATTCTTCTGTGCAGCGTATTGTTTCACAAAAAGGGTAGCATGGCAATTTTCTTTCTTTAAGATTACAAAGGAGAGATGGTTACTACATTTTACTTACCTTCTGTTCTATTATTATTCTCTATATATTTTTATATTTACTCACAAATGTTATTAAAACATATTCCCTTAAAAAAAGTTTATGAAAATAACAAAATTTTTAATACAAATATAATGTAATAGAAATTGATAAAAAATAATTGCTCACTTCAATGCAACTGATTTTGAAAAAAATCACCATATAATCATTTAGTGATGACAACAATATAACTGAAATAAAGGTTACAGAACTCTCTATGGGATTAAAAGCGCCCAGCCCTGTTCCTCTTTGCAAACATTTTTAATGGTATTTGACATGGCTCAGCTCTCTTGTTCCTTTTCTCACCTACCTGCAAACCTTTCATGAAGCTTCAGGGTGATCACCAAAAGGAGAATGCTAAACAATGTCACTAGCTCAAAGGAATATAGAGGAGTTGTCTGATTCTTCATCACCACCTGTGCACCCATCTGCCCAGTAGCAAGCACAGATAATAACAAAACTCCTCCCAAGACCCAGCCCACTGCATATTTCAGGGTTCTTCAGGGGTGTTACCTAGCAGGGCACTGTTACTCATGGGAGGGATTATGTACATGTCTTTTTTTACATATGAAGACATGTCTTGAGCCCTCCTAATTCCTCCCACCAGCCCAATGGGTCCAAGAGTTGAAAAGACCCAGCGACTGGTCTAAAATAAAGCCAAAACTCCAAATAAGAGACCATAAGTCAAACATTGGGAAACCAGTATGGTTAGCTTCAAATATAAATGACTATACCAGCAAATCAAAGGTAATATACCTGTAATATGCATACACTTTTAGTTGTAGGAAAGCACACATGTGCAATGTAGTCGTGATACCTTTTGTAAGTGATGGGTTTAGTTTTCTTTCTGTTAATTGTTGTCTGTTATATTTAAATTTTTAGATTAGTTTGTTCAAGTTTGCATTGAACATGAAAACATCTATTAGGTTTTAATTGCAGTCCATGCCCCCATGGAAGAGTTTTCTCTTACTCTCTGTGTGGTCAGTACAACAGGAAGTGAAGCAAAGTCTTGAATCCTTTCCAGTGGGGTCAGAGAAAGGAATACAACTCTGTCAGAGGTTCTAACCTTTTCCTACTCTATGCAAAAATAAACAAAATATTACATAATACATTCCTGCTCAGATCTACACATCACACCTAAATAAAGGACAGCTAAAGAGCAGCAGAGGAGGGGTTGAATCCAATAAATGGAATGTTGGGAGCTATGTGGGTACTTCCTATCCTTCAGACACTCACACTACTTGTAATAACTTTTATGATGCACAATGCAATAATGGCAAGTACTAATCACGTGTGTGCAGTGCTATACAAACACTCTCCAGATGTTTTGTCACATTCTGTAGGGAAGTTTCCATACCTGCAAGCTCTCTGCCTTCTACCTCACCGCCTGGCTCCTAATGAAGGGAGACAAGGGTGATGCAGACAGGTCTCGCTGCACAACACCAGGGGATTAGCATGCTTCGAGGGATGAAATCAGTTACAGGGGAACCTAATAATTATGCTGGCTACAAGCCAGCTATTGAAGCCATAGACAACTCCCATTACAAGGGCCAATGAGGACTCAAGTTGAGCGTCACTTTGATGTGTTAAGAATTATTTTACATATTATCAGCAAAATATGTCTTTTTTTAGATGGAACCCCCCTATGAGAGGATGTGTATGGAAAATGTTCTTGATTCCACGTAGATCATTTTGGCAGGACAGGTGCTAATGGGGCAATGTTCTTGGCTTACATTGGTAGGGTTATATCTGTTATTAAATGCTGTCAAGTCAATGGCGACTCTTGCCAACCACATGGATAGTGTTTCTCCAGCACAATGTCTTCAGGTATTTGCAACAACATCTTCATCAATTTTGTCACGCATTCATCAACGTTATTGCTGGTCCTCTTTCTCTTTTCTGAGCATTTTTGTCTTTTCCATTGCATTGGTTCTTTTTTAGCAGGAATAAGAAAATTGCAGCATAACTGGCCTTAAAAAGGTTGCCTGGTTTTGCAAAGGATACATTTGTTTTTTCTATACATTGTATTCATAGAATTTGTTACCATCACCTTGGCTTAATGGTGGTACCCTATTAAGACATTGAGTTCTTTTCCAGCTTAATAATGATTTGTAAATGGATACCTATTCTTCACATTGGCTTTAGCTGCTGAACTATAGGAATTAAAACAACTGAATAGATAATGACAGCATGATTTTGTAAGGTTTCATAGTGGGTGGTTATCACGTACACATCAAAGCACAGGCTTTGCATCCATGTTGCACCTCCCCACCAGTCTACTACATTAGGAGCTGTTAAAACTTCTCAGCCCACCATCTGCTTTGCACACTTGTATGCTGCCATTCTATGGTACAGGGAAGTACATTTCAAATTGGTTTCATAATGTAGTGATTGTCATATCTGCTTTACATGCAGAAGGTGCTAGGTTCAATCTCCAGTTAAACCAAGGTAGAACTATAAATTTCTTATATGGTCTGTGCTAGGTCCAAATATTAAAGCCTGATTCTACCAAATGGAATTTTCCAATCACAATGCGAAAAGCACAGCCCATCAGCTCCACTGATACCCTATCATTGGCTGTGATTTAATAAAGCTCTCCAAGGCTGGAGAGGATACACTTTCATCAGTGAAGCTGGGTGATCCAGAAAACCTGGAATGGATTTCTTCAAAGTCATTTGCTATTTGCTAGCAAATGTTTTCATTCCTGGACCAGATTCAGGTTTGCTGGATCACACAGCTTCACTGATAAAAGTGTATCTTCTCCAGTCCTGGAGAGCTTTAATAAATCAGGTCCTTTGTGTTCAGCAAAGCTCTCTAATTGGAAATCTCCAGCTGTAATTTATCAGGTCAGACTTGTGTAGCAGGTTTTTATAGCAGCATCAAGGGTACAAAAGTAAATGCTGTTGCTGGAGCTCAAATGTTTATCATATGACAGTGAGACTTTTACAACTGTATGTTTTACTTCACCTAATTTACGTACAATTTACTTACATCTTATATCGGGCTTTAAAGCAGAACTAAACCTTAAAAATTGTGACGAGGCAAAGTCCCTTCTAGAATAAAATAAACTTACCTGCCTGATGGCAATTTTTTAAAATATACTGACTCCATCGTGGGTTCCACCATCTTCACCTGGTCTCCTTCCGAGATAGGATCTTCGGGCATCTTGATGATGCATGATGAAACTCCCACACAGCCCAAGGGAATCCCACGACACATGACATATCATGAAATCCTGTGCTTAACTGCGCAGCCTCGTATATTTAACCACCCGAGCGATAACCCCGACCTTGGTTCGGGGTTAAAATAATTACAATTATCGATAACCTCGAACTTTTCTCACTGTATGAAAATACAGTGAGAAAAGTTCTGGTTTATCGATCACTTACCTGGTCCCGCTGCGTTCGGACATATTTCTGTAACTTACAGGTCTACATTTTAAAAAACAAAATTTCATGAAAAACAGTGTAACGCTTTTGGAACAGAAATCTAGACCTCAGTGTAACGCCCAGGTGGTTAAGAGATTTAAAACAGGCATTCAAGTATGTTTCATTGCATATCCTGTGCCTTCTGTAATAAAAAATCATACATGCTCTTAATTCCACTTTATTGGAGAGGACAGAGCAGGGCTTTCATTTGGTAGCTCAACCATAGGGTAAGCTGTGGTACCTTACCACCCCCATTGGAAGTCATTAGGACCTCTTGAGGACCCCACCAATGAACTCTTCTGACATTCAATAACCATATCAATTCATATGGAATGAAGGAACCTGCTGTATATATCCCAACATGCTATAGGTGTTTAAAGTGTAGTGGTTATCATGTCTTCTTCACATGCAGAAGGTACTGGCTTCAGTATCCAGTGATACCAAGAATTCTTTGAACACATTACAGTCTTTAATTCAACACATCAAATGGATTCCAGCATTAACTTTTCATATTTCACTGCACACCAAATAGTTATGTGGCAATGTCAGCTGTGACAATAGTAGAAACCAGTGTAGGTATGTCCATATGGAGACACTAGAAAGAATTCTCCTACATCTACTGGAACATCATTAGCAAGGTCTACATATTCCCCTTTACATCAAAAGCCTAAGTAGTTAGTGCTTGCAGACGTTATATTGATGTGCAACTGGATTTTTTTTTTTTTACAAAAGAAGAGCATGTACTTTTTGATTCTTATGCTGGATAGAGCTGGAACAAGACATCATCATGATATGCTAGAACAAATTGTTATCAGGACATACCGTAGTATTAAAGAACATTTCCAGAGAAAAATAAAGTATTGAAAAAAATATAAAAGTTAGGCGCATTTCAGTTCAGTGAATTGCTAATGCTATCGAGAAATTCTGCAACTGTTCAAAAGTCACAAAGTCCTCTTAGCTTAATAGTCCATAAACTTGTGTGATCTAAGCTCCCAGTGATGTTTAAATGGAAAAGGGAGGAACAAAGAGTGCTGCTCTTACCAATGCTCCACCACAAAATTTTAATTGTGCTGTGGACGCTCTTCAGGTTTGCTCCACTGACAGCCAAGGCATAGCACCATGTTCTGTAAACAAGGGGAGGTCATGGCAGGCAATGAAAGAGCAAAAAACACAGCATAGGCTAAGGCTTTAACCTGAGTAGCATCAGGGATAGAATCCTAGACAAGATAGTAGTTTTACAACAACAAATTTCATAAGAATTGCAATAAACACAAAGCCCCATATTTGAATTGCCTGAACTGGAATATTTTGCACTGTCAGACACCAACCGTCTGCAAGAGCTTTCTTCCTTGAGTAAATTGTTAGGCAGGTGCACAGCTTTGACCAACTTCTTTCTATACCTGTGGCCTACTGCAGAAGCATGGGGCTGCGGTTGGGTCCCCTAGACATCCACTCTATATAGTTTCTTTATGGGTTACCCTGCTGTGGTGCCTCCAAATAGTTCAGATACAGTAGAGTTTATATTGGCTACCAGCACACTGAGCTTCTCTGTATAGGACAGCAGAATGGCATAATGCTCACATGGTCTGATAACAGCATGAGAACTGACTGCATAGACTTTTTAACATGGGGAAAGACCAAAAATGCCATTCAGGTCTTCAGGGAACCCCTTCTAGAATTACTATATCCACAGATCACAGAATATTAGCATTATGGTAAGATAAATGTTCTTACATTGCTGGACGTTGGAAAGAATGACAATTTAAAAAATAGCCAAAAAGATCATTGGTGTCCTAAACTGGCCTTAGAGGCACAAATGGTCCATTGTAAAAGGAACCCTTAGCAACCTCTGGAGGAACCCTGGTTAAGAAACACTGCCCTAAAGAAAGCGAATCAAACCCAGAAGATGAACATTTAGTATGGGTGTGCTATGTACTCAGCTACCATTGTGACCCTTCAGCCAAGATTATGGCCAGCTATGGTGAGAGTGGTAATGATGAAGTAAGACCTCTATCAAGCTTTATTGCTGTGTCCCTGTTGAGAAGATCCACCCTCACTATTGGTCTTGGTAGTGTCCAGGACAGAAAGTGATTGGAAGTCCGTAATTTTGCAGCTGTTATTAGGAATATTTATTCCACAATGGAAACTTGTTTGGGTGATAATTAATGCTAAGCTAAGACTATGCCATTATCAAATTTTCAATCAATTTTACAATCACAATTCCATTTTTTTATCAGTTCCTGAAATTGGCTACAAGGATTCCAGAATGCACAACCTAATTGCTTGATTTTTAGTCCTGCGTTGTTTTAAACCATTACATCTAATTGGCCTATTGGTCGAGACATTATATGTAGTTTCAATTTTAATAAGATGGATAACCAATTGACAAAACGTCTTGCCCAATCAATTTTAGATTGGGATTCTGCTCAAAAATCAATGAGAATTTTTGATTAATGCAACTGTTTCATTGAAATGATAAAGTCTCCTAGTTTAAAGCTAACTGTAGTATGGATATTAATTTTCTATAGATAGATTATCTTACTTCCTGTTGTGTTTCTTGGACAGAAAGTAAAAATGAGAGGGGTCCTAACCATTTCCTATCCAAATACATAGGGAAAAAAATCTGGCTTTACATACACTTCCATCACATCTTCCATGAGCATAAAATATTGGGTCCCTAACAAATGACTATTTGTTTCAAATGTAAAGAATACAATTTGTTTGACGGAGGTGGCAGGGGCCCACTTGATTTATCCTAGCCTTGGGCCCTCTTATGTCTTCAAGTGGCCCTGTCTGCTACGCGGCATATATTTCTCAATACGCATATTAAAATAATCACAAGCAATAACCTGAGCTGATCTTATGGCTCCCAAATGAGAAGCCCCGGGCCGTCTGGATGCAGAGCCTCTCACAACAGATGTCCCTGTGATGCTGATGAATGTATAATATGTCTCCTGCTGGGACTGTTACATGATCGGGCCTCTTCACATTATGCCTTTACCAGAACACGGACGTTTGCCGAAATATTGTCAATTTATTTCCTTTCAATATCTCATTTGGAGCAGTAAGTCCTGGGAACAAAGCACCGTTGTAATTTCATCAGAGGCTGAACAAAGAGATCATTTGCTGTTCTTAAAGGGAGAATGTTCCAAGAAAAATGGAAAAATCCTTTCTTAACCTTTTTACTCCAGAAAATCCATGGAAATCATTTTAGATCTTGGGGATCCCATGCTTAATAGAAGGGCAGCTAAAAAGATCATTGGTGTCATGGCACTGGGTTTGCCATGTGGTGTTGACCCTGGAACTCCATAAGCACCATCAAAAGAATGGTAAATAAGCCACAGCTAATGTAACCCCTACCAACTCTTTGGGATCCCTAAGATTCCACAGAACCCTGGCTGAGAATGGCTTTGGGAATTGGACCAGTTATTGATCATTGGAGGTTGGAAAGGTGCACAGGGAGCTGCAAAGCTGGACCAAGAAACAGTGGTGTCACTTGACTGCTCAATGTGAGTGGTATATAATTACCAAGAACCATCACATGAGAATTGCTGACTAATAATCTGCTAATATGGCTAAGTGAGGGAACATCAAGGCGAGGCGAGATATTACATCATCACATTACCAAACCCAACCAGAACAGTTGGTTTCATAGTGTAGTGGTTATCACGTCTGCTTTACACGCATAAGGTCCTGGGTTCGATCCCCAGTGAAACCAAGGTTTTTATGTATGGGGCTATAAAATGCAGAAAATTCAAACTTTACATGAAAAATGCATTGACTTGAAAATGGGCCAATCAAACACTGCAGCTAAGGTGTTTTTGTGCATTTCTAGTGGTGGTATGAGATTTTTCCGTGGTCATTTCTATGCTGGGTTCTACTATGCTAAACTACAAACAGGATCCTCTGAATGTTTTGAAATTGGTATGATGAGTTGATCACCTGCTTAGTTCAAAATTTCAATAATTGCCTGCCATATTCCCACAGTATTGTAGCAATTCAAAATATGCAGAAAACAGGGGGAATTAATTGGCAAATAAGTCCCCTTTTTTCTGCATATTTTTATATGGCACGGCTTATGAACGGTAACGAAACTCTACCTTTGGGTTTCGAATGGCTCTTCAGTTAGCAATCTTTACCCTTTCTGCTTATTAGAAAGCTCTAGGTTTACTTTACTTGGTCAGACCTGTGTAGGGAGACCACTGAATACACACAGAAAGCAGCTTCTCGGGTACAAAAGTTAATGCTGGTGCTGGAGCTCAAATGTTGATCATACAACCATATGCCTTTTAGGGTTGTATGCCTCGTTTTACATCTAATTTTCTATTGGCCTCTAATGGTAGAAGACAGAGGAGGTCAAAGCATTTGTACTGGTGGGCTCACCAGTATGGTTATCATATTGCATTGTACCGCTACCAATGTAAGTCATTAGGATATTGTGATGACTCCCACTGATGGACTCTATTGAAATCCAATGGAGTCTACATAACAACAGCATGGACAAAGAAAGAAGCAACCTCCCACACTACAAACCAGACGACAGAAACCCTGAAACTCATCACATGACCATAAATATAGGTAAGTCTGTGGCTCTTTTAGGTAGTTTTTGTATTACTATGGAAGTTCATTTGAAGGTCTGATGGCTCCACCTAAACATTTTGGTGCTGAAAGCAGTCCCATTCCCATTTCATAATTTTGGGAAGAATACAAGAATCAGATTATTGTTACAATAATTCTGTAACTATTTTTCAAAGATCTCATCCAACCTGGGAAGTAGCTGATGATAAATCAAGCCATACGTAGTGAAGGGACCTGTTGGCTGTAAATACCTCAACAAATGAGTATTAGCTAAAAGGAAGAATACATCTTTTCCACTCCTCTGACATAAACCAGCACAGTCTGCTAAATGATTTGTGACTCATATTGTGAAACAGATTAACCCGCGCTACAAATCGCTGATCCCCTCCTGCAGATATAATATCACAATCCCCCAGGTGGACGCTGATGTGTGGGGGCTGACAAGTATTTATTGTAACTCTAAAACAACCTGTCCCTCTTGTAATATCTCATTCTTCAAATAGTTTAATATTGGTTGGGAGAGTTTCTACTTCTTTATTCCGGGAACTACAGACTGTAAAGTCATGACTTCCCAGCGCATTGCTTTTTTTTAAGGATGGGTCTTTTGTCCCAAGTCAGGGTCTGGAGGACCAAACAACTTCTTGATGTCCATCTGTTGGTTGCATGGGAGGTCCTACTAATACCCCTGCTATTGCCAACATGCTATTTTAAGGGGGTCAAAGGGGGACACCTATTAGCAAAAACATACAAGCATGGCAAAGGAAAAACGTCCCTAGTTATGTAGACCAAAAATTTTAACACACCAAATGATTGGTTAAACCCAAAAGTGATTTTCTTCACCTCTACTCTTCCAATAATTTGGGTTTGCAAAATAATAGTTGTAATACTTTGAGATTAGAGGGACAACACAAGTTTGTGGGAGGACACTTGTGCTGAAGAGTGGGACCATGGCCACCTTTGCCCTTACCCCAACTGAAATAATTGCATCCAAATGGAGCATGTACAATCACACCTATAAACCAATAAGAAATCAGCAATCCAGCTTCTTATCAATTTGGGATTTTCTATTATATGCACTTACCTGGAACCACTGATCATAACTCCAACCCTATGACTGCAAAAGGCTCCTTAAGATTTGTTTTCAAAAATACCTTTAGTATTGTTTTTAAAAAAGGCAAGCTGCTTTTATGTCTTTTATATCTGTCTCCAGCTTTGCAAAGCTTCATATATGGGATTCTTCGAACTTTTATGTTTCCTGTAGCCTCTAAATAAGCGGTACTCTGGCCAGAAGCCCAAACGGGCCGACTCTACAGTTTTCTGAAAATGCAGTGTGGTTTAATAATGTACCACACGTTTCTGCCATATGAATCTTGATTTATAAACTCACATGTTATCCGCTCATTGGCCATTATGTTATTATGAGCCAGCAGCCATACATTAATTCATAAAACAGGCTATTTACACCGGTCGCTGGGGCAGGGTGAGCCGTTCCACACCATTGGAACCAGTTAAGTTTCAGTAAAGAAAAAGCATAGAATTCCCCCCTGAAGAGGCTTCTCACCTTGAGCTATGAATGTAACAGACCGTGGAGTCCTTTACAAGTGTGAAGAAAACTGGCTCAGCAGCCAAGAGTCATTTAGCCCGTTTAGTAGCATGTTTGGAAGAGCCATACCATGAGTAGAGCCTCATATAGACATTGTGGCTGCCAGGTCTATAAAACAGGGGAGCTGTCCCTGGGGGTAAATGGGCATTGCCCTACAAAGGGCTCCAAGGATTTTAAATGACATTTTTCAGGTTGCACAATGTGTACAATATCCAATCAGCCAAGGACTGATTTCACAAATTCAGAGTTTTTACATTGTAATCAATAGAAAGTCAGATGCTTATAGCTGTTGGTGTTTATTTGTCACCAAGCATACTGGGGAACATACTAAAGTTAGATCATTCCCCATATTAACCTTGCATTCCAATTACAAAAAACCCAATGAAAGTAAGAATCTAGTACAGCTACTCCTCACAACGAATTCTGGTTTCCCCGATTGATCCCTACGTCAATACAAGACACAGTAGTGCCATAATGGGGAAGAGACTACAGCAGGAGATCTGACAATCCTGAAAGGGTGTTGGATACAAAAGATTTTTATGACTTTCCCGTGGCTCTGGCCAACTTCTCATTTTGCCCTACCCTAAAACCAGCCCAGCATGTACCTGTAGCAACCTGCCCTTGCCATAGGCAGACTCACCTGTGTGGGTGGTCCTTACCTATTGACCCCTCCTACAAGGAGCCTCACTCTTATTATTTTACTAGTACATATATGGCTTGATTTATTAAAGCTCTGGAACACTGGAGAAGATAGACTATCATGGGGGAAGGTGGGAGTGATACAGCAAAGCTAGAATTGAGCTGGTTCAGGATTAAAAAACATTTGCAAATAATAGCAAAAAAAAATTTTAAAAATCCAATTCAGGGTTGATAGATTTCCCAGGTTCTTCCTATCTTCTGTAGTCTTGGACAGCTTTACTAAATCAGGCCAATAATGTCCTATACCTTTATGTCCAATACCTTTGTCTTCCCCACTGCTCTGATTCTTCTGCTTGGAACAACTGAATGGTGGTCAATGAAACAGGCCTACCTCAATGCAGATGTTTTGTAAGTATTTAATTAAATATGTTTTCATATCTGCTAAAGGTACAGACCTTCTTGGAAATTATCACAATCAAATATATACCTAAAATTTCTTTTCTTGTAATGTGAACTTTCCTACACCATTACTCTTCCATTACTCCATGTACTGCCTGGAAAGAAAAGTACTTTCTTGGTACTTCCAATTATGAGGGTACATGTGACTTCCTCCTACAATGATGAGCTGGGCACCTTAGTGGCCAATCACCAGGGTCCAGCACTGACGAGGGAAAAGAGCTTTTAGCCCAGTGTAAGCCCAAACCTGATCAACTTAGGGCTTAGAAATGGCTTTTCCACTTTTGCTAAGGTAAGGTTAGAATTGGGGGGCAGAAGGGGGGTCAGATTCCAAAAGTGAACCTTTCATAGCAAGACCAATAGTATTTCATTGTTAAATTTATATTTTGGGATGAAATGGACAATATATGGGACACAAACAGCCTTTTAGAGACTGTTACAGGTACCCCTGTTTGAAGGCCCCCGGGAGCCCCAACCTGCAGGACATCATGTGTTAATCCTTAGTGTTTTATACTGGCATTAGCACACCATGCACAGAAGCCCACCTCAAAGGGGTTAAACTGTTTACCATATGGACAGCACCAATCCCCTTCTCTTTGTACCTGAAGTTTGCGGATTTGAAGGTTTCACCTCTGTCTTTATTTCCCGGTGCCTGGCGCGTCCCTGGCGCAGTATATCACCTGTTTTATAGGGTCACGTGGGATCTGTTAATGGGGTGCTTGTTTCTTGATGACTTCAGGATGAGTGCTCCTATGGCACCTGGAACTTATTCTGCCACCTGCAGCAGCCTCAATTGCCTTCATATGTGGATCCGGGGGCGGCTTCGAAATCAGTTATAGTCTTCTTGTATTACTGGAACTTTCTGGAGCATAAAAACTACTGTGTATTTCATTTAAATAAAATACTTGGTCTGACATGCATTAGAGATATTGTTTCATACATATGGCCACTTCGAGGGTCTGATCAGCCCATAGAAGGACCAGAAAAATCCTCTGGTGAGCCCTAGTCATATATTCCTCAGCTGTCTTACCAAATATTGTCATTGTGCCAGGATTTTGCCCTCTGATGGGTCCTCCTTATCATTTCCTATAGTGGGCACAAGGTTCCCAGTCTGACCCTGGCCAATGCAATCCTCAATAATCTTCTGCCATCAACCCCACTGTGCTTCCATAGAAAGCACCTGAACATATTGCCATTTGTGTGTTAGCTGCTGAAGTTCCAAACTTAAATATTTCGGGGTAAATTCCCTCTGCACTGGGAGAGTTAACGGCTTGCTTTGCCTAATGGATACTAAAAAAGATTCCATGCATCATCATCCCCCCCACCCCCACCCCACAGGCTTCCTGTGCTGTATGACCAGATCCCTAAAGAAACTTCTCTGACTGACCAGTTGCAGATCTCTGACATCATCCTGGACTATGTAGGAAAAGCATTCTTGCATTGTATGTAAGGGTCACCAAGGGCTGCCCAGGACATCAGACAGCAGAAGTCCCCAATGCCAGCATGGGGATGCCCCCACTGCCAGGATAAACGTATTGTTCCCACCGTAGCTCCTCTATATCTCATTGCAGACTTTCCCTGGCCCAAGTGCAAAAGATAAACATCCAAAATAGTATCCATTCTGCTCAATTATAGGTAAATTAACAGCTTGAATAGATCAAACATTCATTCATCAACATAAAAGCATTATCACTGTTCACATGAAAAATTACTTCTTAAAAAGGTTGTTTTTAAATCATAAATATTTATAGTTTTTTACATTTATGTATGAATAGTTTTTATGTAAATATGTGCATGGAGCAGCATACATTCTATTGCGTTATATATCAAAACTTTGCTTCCTCAGGTCCAAGCTTAATGAAAGTGCACTACATGGCATATTATGTGAGGATACCAGATAATTTTGGAGGGTGTCTGTGGGACTTTGTGTGACCTGGTTTACAATTAGCAACCCAAGTACTCCTGAAGGTGGTGATTAGCCTTGAGGTTAGCACTGTATGAAGGACACTTATGGATCACTACTTTATAAGCTTCTTGGACATTCCGTATCAAGACCATGAAAATCAATTTGGAGTTGCCCCTTCTCCCCATTTGGGATTATAACAACCTCCCTTACTCTGATCATTTTTACACTATATTTTGAAAGGCTTCAGGGAGAATTTTGTGTCCATTCATCCAAAAAAAAGGTTTATCTATAAGGTCAGGTAGTGATTTTGGAGGAAAATACCTGGCTCACAATTATTCTTCCTATTCATTTTCAAAGTGGTCAGAAGAAGTTAAAGGCCCTGTGTAGGACACCTATGGACATCTGAATATCATTCCTATATGAACTTGATGGTCATTCCAAAACTATGGACATTCATTTGGAGTTGGCTCCTTCCCTCCATTTATCACAACGTCAGTCTCTGTTCTTCTGGACATTTTTTACAATATTTTGTGAAAGGCGGCAGTGTGAATTTGGTGCCAATTTAGCCAGCAAAGCATTTGTGAGGTCAGGTAATGATGATGAGAAGACCGGGCTCACAATCACTGCTAATTTATCCCAATGGTGGTATGTAGGGTTGAGGGTCTATTCTTTTCCAAAACAATGAGTGTTACTTTAGAGTTTCCCATCCTATGGAGATTATAGCAGCCTCCATTCTTCTGGGAAGGTTGAGGTTGGGAGTGCATTCTGGTGCCCATTCAGTCAAAAGAGAATTTGTGAGGACAGGTGTTATTGGGAAGCCTGGCTCAAAATGGCCATTCCAATTCATTCTAAGGTAGGGTTGAGGTCTGGGCTCTGGGTAGACCATTTGGGTTTCTCCACACCAGTCAAGCCCCTGGACCAAGTTCCTTGACGGAGCTGTACTATATGGTAGAGATTTTACAATTTTAGAAATGGATACAAGGACAATTTCCCATGACAGGTAATGTATTTTTCATTGTGGTCTTCATAAAGGTGGAAGAGAACAATTGTCAGCCTATAAAAACATGTTCCTGGACAAGAACCTTCAGGACAGTCTTACCAGCTATTCTTAAAAGTTTGAAAACAACTTTTCACTGGAGCTGGTTTTAGCAAATTAGGCAATTGTCCAGGCCCCCCACCTTCCCCATCAGCCCATTAAGAAAATGGCACAGGTTGCTGGAATGAATTTCGGTGCCCCCACTCCACCGACATCAACATTTTAGAGCTTATATGAGATTTTAGTTATTAGGGTTTACCCTCTGACAAATCAGCTTGTAGCAGTTACAGGGTTTTCCTTTAAGATGACTCCATCTGCCTCATGGTTGTCGGTAAGACTCAGTGTTCACCAGAGAGGTGCACAGCTCAGGGAAGGAGAAGTTCCGGAACACAGGGTCGTGATCTGAAATTAGGGTTCGGCAGGCACTGGGGAGATGTGAGTAACAGAGTAAATAGTAAACACACAAAAGGCGGTGTAATCATGGCGTGATCTCCCCACGGAAGCTAGAACAGCCATGAAGATATTATAAAGTGCTGCTGGGAATATTTTCAAAGTGTAAGAAAACAATCTCCCATCAGCTGCACCCACAACCCTGACCCATACCACCATCGGAGTGTAAAACACACTAACCTTCACACAGAGCTAACAATTGTTCCATGTAACTAAAAACACAAACATGGGCCATTTAAAGTGTATGTACACCCCAACAATAAACTTCTCTCAAGTAATAAAGTAGGCAGGGCTGACACCACATGCTTGGGAGTATAGAGCTGTGTTGTCATGCCAAAGAGGAAGGTAGGAAAATACTAGTTTTTTTCTGTACCTTTATGGGATAAAGTATAAGAAAATACATTTATTTCAGAAGAATAAATACATTTTTATTTTGATTTGTCTTACACAAATCTTCAAAGCCTCTTTTCCATTTTTATTGATTCAATGATATTGGGTTGGAAGCTTTGACAAGGCTGTATTGCATTCCATGACAGTATTTATTAAACTTTTCTTATTTCCCACCTTGGTGAGCACAAAGTTTCTTATTCTATAAAAAAAAGTAGATTTAATTGCTGTCCTTGGCACCATTGGACCTTCCACTCAACCTTTCATAAATCATTAGTGATTCATAAATGACCCTGTCTTTATGGTACAATTCTTTACCATTACACACCTTGTAAAATAAGAATATATAATAGAATATTCCCTGCAACCAGCGCAGCCAAACACTACTTTGTTAATAAGAAAGTCTACTGAAAGCCGTCATTTCCGGGAGTGTCGTTCTCCTGGGACCTTCATAGATCTCTCTGGTTCTTCCTGCTGACCTCCACACCTCTGCAGGAGCCCGAGTGATGGTCGGTGGTGTAGGTTGCAGGATGCGTGGATGATGGGTGATAACAAAGGGTTGGACTGATATTGGCAGGAAGTATAGAAGTTTCAGAATATAGGCAGAATGATGACTCATGTTACATCATTACATCTGCTAAGTGTGTGAAGGAACCTAAATATTTTGGTTAAGAGAGTTAGGCTTTTCCTCTGACTTCACTTGCTGCAAAGTTCATGATCCAAAATAATGTGGCCAGAGGCAGCCAACCAAGTAGAATTTTCAGAGAGGTCAGCGACCTTCATTCTTACCCCAGGTCAGGTTTCTTTTCCTGGCGTGATCATAAAAATATTTTTTTTTAAGTTTTTTTTTTTGGAGCCATTGGTGGAGTGGGCTGAGCATTCTTGACCACATTATTATGGCCATTGCTTACCCTTGTCTGCATTAGGAGGGCTACAGGGGGAGGGGGGCTCAGTGTGTCACTGATGTCTTTAGGGCCACCTCACAGAAGAAAGAAGAGGCCTAACATGAAATTTACCAAATTTTTGATTTTTAAGCCCCCGTTTGAAAATTCTACTGACCAGATTTTTCTTGGCTATCATTAGTTTATACATACAGGTCTTGTCCCTCCCCCAGCCAGTGATTGGACAATATAAAGAGAAGCAGCAGACTGATGAGTTCATCTTGCATTATGCTCAAACCCTATTAGCTTGCTCCTTACCCTACAGCAAAACTACCTGCCTTGTTGTGCTGCTCCTCCCTTTCCAAATATGAGCTTTGCTGTACAGGGACATTTACACTGCTTGTACTTAAAATATAAAAATATATAAATATAAAAATAAACTAAAAACAATATACACAAAGATTAATGATGTATTGGTTAGTTGAAAAGTTATATTATTTATATCCTATTGAAGTTCAGCTTGTTCTGGGTCAAACATTTAAAAAGTACTTGTTTTTGGATCAACACAACAACCAGGGCAGCGAGTACCGTATTTTTCGGACCATTAGACGCTCCGGACTATAGGACGCACCAGGTTTTCCGCACGGGAAAACAAGAAAAAAAAAATTCATTTGATATCCCCTGAGATCCAGCTTGCGGCACTTGTGCCCGCCCATGAAGGCGGCGCCGATCGGCATTCATCAAATCAATCGGCGCAGCCTTCATGGGCGGGCACAAGTGCCGCACGCTGGGACACAGGGGAACACAGAGGAGGAACACAGACACTGGCTGCTGTCAGCCTCTGTCTTTAAAATTCATTTGATATCCCCTGAGATCCAGCTTGCGGCACTTGTGCCCGCCCATGAAGGCGGCGCCGATCGGCATTCATCAAATCAATCGGCGCGGCCTTCGTGGGCAGGCACAAGTGCCGCACGCTGGAACACAGGAGGAAAACAGACAGAGGACCGGCGGGGACACAGGTAAGTAAAAAAATATGCCCCTGTACCTCTGCATTCGGACCATAAGACGCACCCTGATTTTCCCCCCACTTTAGGAGGAAAAAAAGTGCGTTTTATGGTCCGAAAAATACGGTATTTAAAAAGCAGTCTGTATTCCACACTGGGTTTTTTTTTCTTTGGATTTGGAGGGTGAATTGGGAAATTCCCAGGCCCCTCACCTTCTCCAGGGTTCCAAATGACAGATTGGTTTAGATTGTAAGCTCTTCGGGGCAGGGTCCTCTCCTACCCTTGTGTCATTTTTTGTATCTTTCTGTCATTTTCTTACCCTATTTAATGTACAGCGCTGCGTAATATGTTGGCGCTATATAAATACTGTTTAATTAAAAAAATAATGGCGGCGGGCGCAGGAAGCTGAATTGCTCTGCATTTGGGGCCCTGACTTTATATTTGCCCAGGGCCCCATTTTGTCTAAAACCACCCCCGTCTGTATATTTCTCACAGCACAAGTTTCCTTTGAGTCAAATTATAAGTTCATAAAGCAAAACCCAAATTAATTTGCAATAAGAAAGAAAAAAAAATATTTATTGAGATTTATGACCAATCATAGTCCTATCTCCAGGGGCCAGGATCATTTAAAGGGACAGGCAAGACACTATTTTCCCAAGGCAGGACAAGCAAGTCTGTAAGTACGATTCTGTTTCCAAGTCATACAAGAGATCTGCACGGTGTCAACAAGGATTATCCCGGAAAGCTATAAATGATGTAATTAAGTGCAGGCTCTGTGTAATTAAAAGCAAAAAATTAAACACGTTGGATCCAAACCCCATCGTAAATCTTGTGGCGGGCCCTTCCCATATGAAAAACATCTGCTGAAGGATCTGGATTTTTTTTTTCCTGTATCTTGGCGCGGAGCTGTGACTCTGTGTGTGCTGCAGGAATAGCTGGCAAGTTTATTGCATCCTCACTTTCCAATAACATTTAGTATAGCATGAAATGACCCGAATCCATGTACTGTACAGACCCAGCCGCCTATTAAAGAGGCCGGCCACCTATTATTTAATCTTTTTATATTTAATAAAAGTTATGGCCTATTTATTATTCATTTGCTGAATTGTTACTTTATTGCAAAAAAATGGGATCACTGCATATCAATGACGACTGGCCTATGCTGTCTATTATTGGCCATTATAAAGCTAAGTGGACAAAAAATGATGACCACCCGACCATCACCCCTAATTGTCTGTGTTGGATTTCGCGTCCCAAAATCAATATATTATTGTAAAGAACGGACTTACCCATCTTCTGAAGACACCCAGTTTGATTCCCAATCCTTTCTGATTTGAAATTCAATATTTTGGTGTCAGTTTGAGCACTCCGTTGCCCCTGGGGACTTTATTTGTTCAGAACTGTGCACACACCCCAGACTGGATTAAGTGACAAATCTACTGTAACTTTGGCCTTTATTATTTGAGGACAAATAAAAAATATGCACTCCTGAAGAAGCAGACCAGCTCTGCGAAACGCGTTTACTCCTTTTGTTCTCAGTACTTTTTGGTAAACATTTGGTAGAATTTTGTAGATGATTATTTGATTTTTGTGTCTATAAGAGATAAGATTTTGATAAGATTCTATGTTATATCAATAATTGTATCTATTTTTGTGACATTTTTAATTGTATGAATATGTAGGTGCCCTAAAAGTCCTTCTTTTTCCCTATATCTGAACCTTTTCTTGGTTTTGTATTAATTTCTTTACATCCTTCTGTTTGGGCTGTGGCACCATTATCTCCTTCTTGGAATAGGACACCTAAAACTATATATTAATGCATGTAATTTACCCCCACCCAACCGTTGCATCTCTAACAGTCTTCACTGTTCTCAAAAGGCTTTCCAAAAGATTTTCAAGTGTGCTTATTGGAATTTGTGGCCACAAGACCAAAACTGGTCTCTTTTTGGCAAAGAGTTAAATATAGTCCTTTATGCCAAGTCGAAGGTGATTTATGGGTGAATGGTGCAACCTCCTGGGGACATAGGTCACATATCCCAAAAAGACATGGGATTCAAGCAATGTTGGGTCACCACCACCCAATCATGGTGCAGGAGATTGGGTGTTGCGTCATCAGGAAGGCCTTCCATACACATAGAGCATACGTAAAGAGAGATCAGGCATCAGTGCCATGTGCCCTGAGGAGTCAACAAAGAAGACGGTGGTGCAGGACCACATGTGCAGTGGCAGGATGATGCAAAAGAAGAAGACATTCAGTGAAGTATGTAACTTTTTTGAACAATTCACATAAAAAAAGGTAATGCAAGTTCCATTTTAATTATAATAATGAGGAAAGGGAACTATCATTTTTTTAGTAGGAAATGGAGCTCCAGGAGCAACCTAATTAATCAAGGGTGGGACTGCATCTTCTCCTCCCTTCTAATACTTTGAATTTGAAGTTTCAGTCATAAAGAGGGAGTCTGAACGTTTGGTCTGTCTACAGTTTTCCTCTCATTGTACTCCGAGCTGCTGATGTAGAACCTCAAGATTAAAAAAAACTCCTGTGCATGTACTTGACTTTGTGCCAATCAAGATGGCCCAAACTCAGGGGCAGACAACGTGAATATAGGGTTGCTGATGAGGGAACACAAGGACATTGTTTTGCTGTACTGGAGTTGAGTATAGTTAAGCTTTAAAGTATATCTAAAGTCAGAATGATTTTTTTTTTTATTGTGTCCTGTTTGGGTTTTTACCACTGTTTTCCCATTGTTTAGATTTCCCAATTGAAATCCCTACTTACTGTTGTCACCACAACAACTGTCCATACTGGGGGATTTCTCCTTTTCCTGTTTTGGTCAAAATTGTGGATTATTTTTTAATTTTAGTCCACTTGAACACATAGAGAAGATGAATATCCTTAACACGGAGACTAACCTAGAACCAAAAGGACCAAGCCCAATACCAAACAGACCTTCCGCCATAAAGCTTCTGTAGAACCAGAAAGTCTTCCAGGACTAACTCGGTACCAAGTGATGCCAAATATTAAAACTTCTCATAGAAAATATCCAAAAGCCCTTTTATACTGTAGGATGATAAGAAGAAATTAAAACTATGAGGCCTTTCTCACGCTAGGATTCCACATCTAGGACATCTACAGGTTAAGTACGACTGTTTTTATCCTCCGCCCAATCTGCTTCCCATCAACGGTGAATCTTTTGATTGCCTTGACCTCCTCCTCTCACTCACTTGGCTGTATGTTTATCTATCCTGACAGTAATATCTCCCGAGGTCTCACTGGGAGATGTAGTGCTGGCCAGGACCCAAGTTCCACCTCCGCCTCTGGAGTGTCAGGGTACTTGTTCCGTTTATTGAATTTGACTAATAGAGGTAGTTAAGATGGACAGCTTGGCACGATTCGCTGCTCCTTCAGCCGGGGATGGTGTGAAACTGGCTTCTGTGGAAAGATGGTTGTTGCATATGTGCTAAATGCTGTAACACTTTACATGTTTATATCTTTAATCAATTTCTGATTTTGTCCCACATCTGCTGACAAGGTTTTAGCATTTAAGGCTGAACTCCAGCCCTACCTTCAGTAATGCACAGTTTACAGTGTTCTGCAATTGCTTACTCTGATTTCAGTGCACACAGTGAACTTCTCATAGAAGCAAATCAGACAGAACCAGTCATCATCTGGAAAAGTATTTTTCAACCATGGTTCCATAGAACCCTAGGAATCCTCCAAAGTTGCTGGGGGTTCATTGAGCAATGAGCAATCTGTGACTCTCGGATCAGTTGAAGTGACACCACTAATCTTCAAATGTGGGAATTTCCCATTGGCCAGCAATGTAAGAGGAATTCTTCCCATCGATCACCACACCAATATACTGTGGGCTGATATATATTACAGGTTCCCTAAGACCTGAGAGTTATTTCAAGGGTTCCCCCATGTAAAAAGGTCAAGAAAAGCTGAGCTACACTTTTTCCCAGCTGAACTGTTCCTAGCCCACTATTTTCAATTACTGGATTTCAGTTTTAGCCTTTAATCATGGAGACCCATCAGTAGACTTGAATTTTTTCCAGGGTGGTCTGCTGGCCTCAAGAAGCAATGACAGCCCCTCTAACCAGCTACAATTTGACTATTGGGCAACAAGAGGATGGGAAACAATGTGTACCTTGAATGGTAGTACACCTCAAAGCTCTTAACCTGCCAAAATGTTAGGGGGGCACAGTCATGCCAGGAAAGACTCTTACCCTCTAACATTGGCCGTAGAGTAACATTTACCCTAACCTTCTATCCAAGTGACAGCAGATCCAAAAATAGGAACAGTGGTTGTCACCTCGGTGGAAAAATATTTAGCAATAATAGCCTGGCAAATGTGATAACTCTCAAAATCCCCCCATAATCACCATATCATTCCTATATTTCGTTCTGTATCCCCACCATTACTTCTTCTCCCAAAAGGGGTCTCTAAATGGTCACAGACATGTTCCTTTAAAGATAAATAATATGTCGCAATTAGTTCTAAAAAATGTCACTTTAACATTGTGTACGGAAAGATTGGAAAGAAAACTTCTACGGCCACCAGTTATCCGCAGTAAAATGAGAATTCGATTGGCTGCTGTGGTCATCACAGGCAGTTCTATTTTCATACAATTTTATAAACAAGTCCTAGGTTCAGCCAACTGAGCCTGGACATTTTATTGTGGCAACCCCTTAGAGAATGGGACAGCGGGGAGGGTGTGGGCTGGAACGCACAATTTTCCTTCTTTGTCCTTGATTAATAAGAGGAGAGCAGTTTTTGGCCCTGTCCATAAATTGCTCTGCAGTGCTTAATTTTCCACAAGGCACTTTGCTAATTGTGTTGCAACCTACTTGGCTGTGACCCACAGGTTTGAGGCACTGGGAAAAGTGCTAAATTGATTAGGTAATTGTGTGTTGTGGACAGGCCTTCCTTTTTTTTTTCTTTTTCTCTGGCTTTACTGAGCAGTTTTAGAATGGAACACTGATTAAGAGAGAAGTAGAAATAGATGTCAGAATCTCACTAAAGGAACACTTTGTTGCAAAATAAAAACTCTACCCTATATGATTAAAAGTTTGAGGGCACCCCCGTAAATTATGAGTTCGGGTGTTGCCAGTTCAGAGTTCTGATTATGTTACAGAACAAAGACATAGAAAGTTGGGTTTTCACAGTTTGGTGGAGGCCATTTTCTGTTTCACCATGTACAAATCCAGCTCCATTGAGACGTGGTTTAATGAGTTTGGTGTTGAAGAACTGGAGTGATCTACCCCAAGGGTTTCTCAAACGACGTTCCTCCAGAGGTTGCTGGGGATTCCCGGAGCAATTAACAATTTCTGCCTCTCAGGTCAGTTTAAGTGACACTAATTATTTTTTGGTTATCTGTAAGGGTGACATTCTTCCCAATGGCCACCAGTGTAAGAAGCATTCTTCCTATTGACCACTGTACTAATGCCCTGTGAGTTTTGGATATAGTAATTATAGAAACAGTTCCCTAAAGACCTAAAAGTTATTTTAAGCATTCCACTATGTTAAAAACTTTGAGAAAGACTATGCCAAGGTTGAATTCTCTTCCTGATTGATTTCAATTGTCGTTCCCACCTGTAACCTCCCCTACTGATGCGTTTCACCCAATGGCAGGCTTTAATCTTAGAATTAGATTCTTGTGTCTAACTATTTATTCATTTGTAGGTTTTCCAAGTGGATCATGGATGAGGTCTATCCAATCTTTTCCCAATGGCCTGGATACCCGTGACAATGTAAAGTCTTGGATTTCATGTTGACCTTCATTCTTCAGCCAAGCACTGAACTTTCCATCTGGACGCATGCAGCTACGTTCATCCTGATAGGACATGCTGCATTTAAGAAACACTGGGCCTGATTTATTTAAGCTCTCCAAGGCTAGAGAGGATACACTTTTATCAGTGAAGCTGCGTGATCCAGTAAACATGGAATGGATCTGGTCCAGGATTGAAAACATTTGCTAACAAAAAGCAAATTACTTTTAAGAAATCAAGGTTTTTTGGATCAACCAGCTTCACTGTTGAAAGTGTATCCTCTCCAGCCTTGTAGAGTTTTAATAAATCAGGCCCATTGTGTATTGTAAAGAAGGCCATACTTTGCTTCAGTACTGCCATTTGCTTTGCCCAATAAAGTCACAGGGATGTTGTGGTGCGTTGAATGCGTTCTACAAGCCAAATAACCACTATTGCTATGGCATGGCCAGGTGAATCACCAATTTTAACCCCCGTCACAAGTGCCCAGTTAGTCAGCATTTGGGCAAAAAAGATTTAATGGTTGTGTCTTTGCCATCTTGGTTGCGTGTCTTACACGAAGGAATGAACAAATGAAGCCCAGAGGGAACGAGGACACGTAACAATCTTCACTGAAAAACTGCTTTACTTTTTATTAGTTCCTGTTATGATCCCATTGGGGGTTTTTTAATGACCAGTAAAATTGTACACTGTCACCCATCCAGAACATCCTTCGTATAATATATATCATGTGCTGGATCTATATAACACACATCAGATGGGTGAACATGTGTCAACTGCTCTTTATACCATCTGGGGAAAAAAATTCCAATTCAATCTATATAATGCATCACAGTGGCTGATCTATATGTTCTTTAAAGTGGACCTGTCATTTTCATAATGTAGGAAAGCTAATTAATGAGAAAAGCTTTCAGGTATTACCATTTATAGAGAGCCCAGAACCCCTATGGAGAAGGCTTTATTCTCCCTTTTTCTCCAGGAAGATGGCTTAATCCTCGTTCAGGCATCATCCAGGCTTAAGTTACATACACGCATCATATAATATTAGGGGACCACTGTAAACATGTCAGATTTTCACCAGAAATAAACACCACCATTCGTCTTGGGCCAAAATCTGACATGTCCACAGCAGTCCCCTCACATTGTTGATCAATCTGCCTTGGCGGTTCAATGAACAACCGTAGGGGTACTGTGACCCACCTTGGCAGATTAAGGAACGATAAATCATTTACAATTAGTGTTCACATATAGTTACACAAAAAATGAAGTAGAAGTATTGAAATCTTCATGAGTTCCAATGAGAGAAATCCAAAAGGAAGAAAGTGTTTCAGGAGAATGGCATAAACAGAATCAAAGATGTGGGCTGCGTATAAACAATGCACAGGATATTGTTTGTACCCATCGTGGATATTTCTTCCTTTTTGATTTCTCCCATTGGACCTCATAGAGTGTTACCCTTCCTTTTCCCTGGCTCCTTAATCTCTGAAAAATTGAGAATTATATCACAACATACTGTATGTCTCAACTTCCCCTGAGGAAGCCTTCTGGGCGAAACGTGTTAGGCTTTGAGACAATTCATGCTCTTCTTCTTCAACACAATTAAATTCTGCTGTTGGTATAAGACCTTTATTGGCAGGAGCTTTCTATGTTCAGCGCTTAAGTCCATTATCCCATCATAAGAAATGAATGGACAATCACTTTTTATGCTTTAGGAGATTTTTTGTTTAGTCCTTTGTTGTCCATTACCCTACCATATGTTTGTCTATAGCTAAGCATCTCTATAGTTTGAAATCCACCACCCTATTATTGACATTGTCTTTGGGTGGATGGACCATATACTCATATCCATTTGGATACTTTTTCTTCATTTTTATGTCGAACTCTGTGTGAACACTAATGATAATGATTTATTGACTACACAGTTTGCCAAAGAAAACCCTGCTGTTCTCTTCTCACTTACTTATGTTCATTCTAAGGGTAAAGCTGGTGTCTACACTCTTTACAAATCTTACACAGATCAGCTTCAGTTGTATCCTTCTACAAAGTTTCAATGTTGCAGAATAGTGGCCTAGGAAGAGGAGACTGAGGAAACGTTTAATTCTGCATGCAACAGACTGATGACATCATTACAGCCTAGACTAAGTCGTTGGACTGCTGCTGCCCCCTAAAGTCCTTTTTAATGTTCCATTTCAACAATCTTTGCACTTTGCACTTTGAAATTAGAGGGAGCATAGAACAAAAATGGATATCCCAAGATAAACTCTTCTGTCCATATATATGAGTGGTAACAATGACAATCCCCCCTTTCAGCTCCCACCCTGTCCTCACACAGATACAAAGCTATATACGTCAATGTATCATTGCTGTCAGACACCATTACATGTGACAGAGCGTTATTCAAGGAGGCAGCTGCTGGCTGCTGATCATGGCCGCTCATCCCCCCAGTAAGGTTTAGATTTTTAGTGTTATAAAATAGGTTTATCAATCTCTGAGTGCGATATGCCAAAAGACAAAAAAAAAATCTTTAGGTGGGGGACCTGCCAAGCGGCTTGTTGTCATTCCAAGAAATTAGGCATTTTGTTTGAAAAACAATAGAGTGGCGACAGAAAGTTGGATGAAATCGGAGTCTGGTCATTGCGGGACAGATTACACCACCTCGTGCCTTCACTCCATAGACTCTCCTCTAACAAGAGCCCAGACTCCGCCGATCATGCAATATTCCTGCAGAAATGTCTCTCTAGGAAAAAGGGAAAAAAACTGAATCTTCTTAAAGGGAGCCCGTCACTCAAAAAACCACTTGGTTACATGGCTCCGCCATGGCCATGGCCATGGTCAAGTCTGTTGGCCCTGACTTCATGCACTTCTCTAAAGTAAAACAATAAAAAAGCAATTGGGGGAAAATATGGGGCAGTTTTTGTATTCCTGGGCCTCCTAGTTTTTTAACTTTTTGTAATAATTTTATTTGGAATATCTCTCCAAATACCAGTGGTCTGCAAGAAAACGTTGGTGGTCCACAGAAAAATGTGGACATTATTTGCAATTTTTATGTTTTATTGATAATAAAACAGAAATAATATTGTAATAAATTCTTATATTCTGAATTACAATTTTCACCTTTATATTGAACTAAATTCACAAACTGTACTAGAGACAGAAAACTCTGTATTTACCATCCTGGGTTCATCTTCTCTAAAGTGGGCAAGATGAAAGATCCCAATGGAGAAATAACTAGGTCTTTAGTTAATTGGATTTGTATAGTGAAATGTTGAATAGTTCATATTTGGAAATTTAGAATTTGGTTCTGTAAACATTGGTAAGGAACATGGTTGCTTTGGGGAAGAGATTCACCCACAATTGATATTTTGGATATGGGGATGTTTGCATTGATATTTCAGAACTTGATAAGCCCTGCAGAAAGCAATGACCTTTATTTGCAAAAGGTGGGAAGACTGGCCTCCAGCCTGAATTTAACATCTTGGGTTCATCTTCTCTACAGTGGGCAAGATGGTGGCACCCATTGGAAGAATAACTAGATCTTGGGAGGCAGAAAGGAGCTCATTGTAATGTTTATCAGCTAAATAGTTCATATTTGGCAGCTGGTTCTGTAAACATTCTGTAAACAAGGTTGCCTTTAAGAAGAGATTCGCCCAAAATTGATATTTAGGATTTGGGGTTCCTAAATTAATATTTTAGAACATGATAAGCCTTGTAGAGAGCAACATCTTTGTCCTCCAGCCCATATTTGATTTGTGGTTCATCTTCTCTATATTGGACAAGATGGAGGCACCCAGTGGCGGAATAACTGGGTTTCGGTAGACAGCGTGGAGTTTTTGTTTCTTGAATTTACATACTGAACATTTTTCAGCTGAATAATTCATAGTTGGCAGCAGGGGCTGTAAACATTGGCAAAAAATGAGATTGATTTTAAAAAAGAAGTTAGCCCAAAATTTTTTTTTTTTATAATTTAAGTAGGCTAAAGTTTCGTTGGATCAGCTCAAAGGGGGCAAAATGGACTTGTAAGTAGGGGGTTTCTGATGGGGCCATGCCAGTAAAGACAACACAATTTGGGTGACTTCCCTGTGCCTACTGGAATCCTCTGCTCTTTGACACCTACCCTTCATGTACCCATGCTTGTTGTATATAAGGTCATGATTTTTCATTTTATTAGTATAACATCTTCTTATTTGTCCGAAGAAGAAACTTTTATCTTACAACTTTCCCGAAAGTTTGAACTTGCAAGCCAAGGTGTCGCTTTCAATGACTTTTCTTTATCTTTTTCATAATGTCTTTGGCTAGCATGCTACCACGTACTACCACTGCTGCCTTCATCAACAGCCTACTGGAAGGTATCCTTCAACCATTTATAGGCATTGGTATTTGAAGATCAGTCTCCCACCCTCTGACAAAATTTTAGTATGACAACACATGACCTACAAGAAGCACTGGGAAGTGAAAATGAGGTTGGTCACAATGGGTGGTTGCTGGAAGAGAAGGAACTTGACACAGGGGGAGGTAATTTTTATTGAATCTATTGCCACTGCTCTAATCTGCATGGAAGATTATGGTGGTCATACTTGTTATGGTGAAGGGAGAGTGCAATGGGGGCCACACTGGTAAGAAGGAGGATCGTGGTATTTCTTAATAACACCGATACATGGGCTCCCTGGCCATAGGGGTCACAATGTTTTGGGGGGCTGAATGCCCATCTCTAATTTGCTATGAGGACCCCATGATTTGTAGTTTCCAATAGATCCAACCCTTGCAAATATGGATAATTTAAAGGGCATAGTACCTCTCTTCCTCCCTCCTACATGCTACCAGTATTTGGTTATGTTTTAAGTCATTATATTCCCCAATAGAGGTAAATAAAAAGTTTAATGAATTTATCTTTCTGGCGGGTGCCTGCAGGGTGCTGTGGGGGAGATGGGTGGGGACAGCAGCCGGATCTGAGTAACTGAAAACATATTGGGAGAGACGCACGAGGCAGAAAAAGCAGCTGTCACTTTCCGTCAGCTTGGGGGGATAGAATATTAAACAGATGTTTATCATAAAACAAGCAGGATGGGGGCTCGGCACAGCGATACGGACTGGGAAGTAGAGCCAGTGGTATGGAGCAAGGGGTCATGGTTTATTTAATGACAATCCAATCAATAACAAATACAATGAATATTATTACAGAAGCCCATTTATTATATACAAATCACATAATCAATAGTAAATCAAAAGATTAAAGTGCAAAAAGGTAATTTTTTTATTTAATCTGCAAACGTTTGCCCTAGCTAACAGCCAACTGGAAGGTATCCAAAATGTATCTAAACCCAAAAACGTCAGATATTGCAGCTTGCCAGTCCTTAGATGAGGTGGCCACATTAGTTTTCTGCAGGCAAATACAATTTCTGCAAGTACAGAAAAGAACTGATTGATCCTTTCCTGATGGATCCTTTTTATCTTTGTACACCAAAAAAAACAAATCTCATTGAATCACCATGTATTGAAAAAGAACAAACATAGACTTGTATGACCATTTCATCTTTTTAGCCCCCCCTTTTCCCAAGGCCAGAGCAATTTTAACTATTTTACCCCTTCATCTGTATTCTCCATAATATTCCATAATACGTTGTTTTTTTTAACACCAGATTGGCTTTCTTTCACCAATATTGTTTTGAAAAAATATTTGATTTTTCTACTTATGCTATAGCCAAAATAATTTTTTCAACTTTGACCAGTATTAGTTTTAAAAACAAAATAGTTTTACTGTAATAAAAAGAAACATATTTTGCTCTCAAATTTCCTAAATTTTAAAACATATTGCCATAATAGTGCAAAGCATAGCAAAATGGAAAAAAGGAGTTTTATTTCCAAATTTGGACATTTTTTAATACACACTGAAAAAATAATAGAAAAGAAAACAATAAAAAATCTTGAAATTTATAAAAAAAAATAGCTAAGGGTAGAAGGGGAAGAAGGAGTTAATTAGGTATGTCCAAAAGTTAACTATAGGTTAAATAGACAAACATTAGTATTTAACATGTTAAGATTCTTTAAGGCCAGACTAGGTGAGGGTGCGGTGCGGTTACGGCTTCCTCATGCTTTATGGGAGATGCTACATAAAGTTTCTCCCCCACGGCAGCCCTATAGAAAATGAATGGGGGTGGCACCGAGTGTTTTAGTACTGCAGACAGCTGCATGCTGTCAAATCTGCAGACGTTGGTTCTTCAGGAACCAGCACTGCAATGGGAGCAGCTGGCAAGGTGTCAGCCACCGGGCGCTGCACGAGGTCGCTTGTTCCCAAGGCATGTCCGAACCTGTCCTAACTACAGTGGTGCCCATCAGCTGCTGTATGTGAAAGTTTGTAAATACATAAGAATATGTAACACTCTCTGCAATGGACTGTAGCAGAGATGAGTCAGTGTAGGGCGAACACACATGAGCTCATGCACTACCCCTATTTAAAAAGTTTAGATTTGAAATAAGGTTGGGGTATAATTGTTGCTTCCGAACATCCATGAGCTATGTCCATGGTGTAGACACTACATGTATCATGACAAGCTCACATAGGGAATTCATAGATGCAGTAGTGAGTATATGAGTACTGCCCAAATTTTCAAATATTAGTTCAATAAAAACCGCCACAGTGGTTGGGTCTGCCAAGTGGTTGGCACCTGGGAACTGCCACTGGTCTAAATATTTACCCCAATGCTTTCTTTCTTGATTCCTAAGTCTTCCATTTTGGCATCATAAAATGTATGAAACTCTGGCTTGCATTGGACTTCCAAGCAAACACATCTGGCCTTTAAAAATCAGTATCCAACCCCCCATCTTGCTAATATACAATGTTAGCATTCACTTATCAGCCAGATTTCTATTAAATTTTTCTTGAGAGATTTCTTGAGAGAAACATGGCGACAAAATCAAAGACTTGGTTTTACTGGAGATCTTATATAGTTATAACCCTCTGTATGGTAAGTTTACATGTAAATCAGTGTGGTGGGCTCATTCCATATATGACAACATGGTGGTCAGTTATCAGTACCAACAACCCCACCGTACAGCAGCACTGTTATAGCCATTAACACTTCTATTATTCTCTGATTGTATGTTGGAATGGCCATTGTCCCAGTAGGTTATATAGTTAGAGCTTTTAGCCTTTGAATTTACATGCAAACTGGTGTGATGGGTTCATGTGCCAACATGGTTGTCCGTCATTATCTATGTTCCCCACCCTACATTGTTCTCTCAGCAGTGTGCACATCAAAGCTCACTCTTTTCTTTTGTATTGCACCTCTCCACCATGTGTCTGCAATAGAAGTTTTTGAAACTCTCAACCCATTGTCTAATATGTGACCTCTCAGGATCAGGGATTGTGATTTGTAGGTGGTTTCATAGTGTAGTGGTTATCACGTCTGCTTTACACGCAGAAGGTCCTGGGTTCGATCCCCAGTGAAACCAATGTCTAGGTTTTTCTCACCATGTTTCTCTTAAGAAATCCTTCCTAAAAAAAAATCACTTTGAACAAAATTCTCATAGAAATCTGATTGATAATGGAAAATCATTGTGTATTAGAATTATGGAAGGAAGAATACAGAAAACCACAGGTTTCAATGGTTGAAATGTTTTAGGCAGCAGCTTGTTTCTGGATTATCTTTGGTTTCACTGGGCATCAAACCCAGGACCTCCTGCATGTGAAGGAGACATGATAACCACTACAGCAAAAGTCCCCAATACCGGGTACAAGTGAGCCATTTGTGGGCCACAGCCATCTGACAGGTGGGCCACGGCCATCTGACAGGTGGGCCACAGCTCTGGCCAGTGCACCCACCAGCGGGGTCAGGAGAAGGACCCTGCTGGGGGGGGCTCACCAGCCAGAGCCATAGACCACGTCTCCTGGAGACATCACAGGAGACAGGTGGGCTCCGACGTGATGGGGGATAGCGGATTCTGGCATCATGACGTCACGCTGAAGGAAGTTTCTTCCTCTTTGACAGGCGCATGAGCGGTCCACCAGAGTCTGTGCATTTAGTGGTCCGCGACATACAAAAGGTTACACTACTAAACCTACCCGTGAACTGCTAGCCATATGCATGCATTCCAAAATAGAATTAGGGAATGATGGAAGTGTTGATGGACTTAGGAGTGCTGGAGACATGTGGTAAGTTATCTATGTTGCAACAGTTGGGCCAATTGGTGCTGCAACTAGAATTTTAAACAGTCATCTCCATCTTTCCTTCAGGATAAGGCTTTATTTAAAGCTAAACTATACCTACAATTGGACAGGCCAAATTTCAAAAGAATTCAGGTTGGTAAGTGAAAACTATAATATATGTATATTGGAATATTGGTAAGAAGCTTGGTTTCACTGGGATCAAACCCTGGGCTTGCACCCATTGTCTGATTTGTGTCATTCAATTTATTCCAATTACATGGGTAATATAAACACACCATCAATGGTTTCATAGTGTAGTGGTTATCACGTCTGCTTTACACGCAGAAGGTCCTGGGTTCGATCCCCAGTGAAACCAAAGGTTTGATTTTAGTATCCGATGTGCCTATGAATTAAAGCATTGGGCCCATTTTTCTTCTGATCAATTTTGCAAGTGTTACGTATCAACCTGATTGAGAAACATGGCAAGAAAAAACAAAGTTCTGGTTTTACTGGGGACCAAATCCAGGACATTCTGTGTGTAAAGAAGACACAGTGACCACTACACTATGAAACCACCCATTAGTATATATACATGACCCATAGAATTGCAGTATATCAAAAACACAAAACAGAGAGTGAGAGTTTGGGGTTTGGTCCCCAGTGAACCCAATTTTCTAATATACAATGTTAGATTTCACTTCTAATCTGATTTCAGTTAGAATTTGCCCTGTCCAATTGTAGGTTTAGTTTAGCTTTAAATGAAGCCTTATTGCTGACAGAAACATGACTATTTAAAATTCGAACTGCAACACTAATTGGCCCAACAGTTGTAAAAACCAAAGCCTACCATATGTCTCCAGCACTGTCCACCAACACTTCCATCATTGGCATAATCATGGACCCAATATGTTATATAGTTAGAACCTTCTATTTGGTAGGTGTACACACAAATTGGTGTGATGATCTCAGTCCATATATGCCAACATGCCAGTCATAAGTACCTACACCCCCACCCTACATTGTCCTCTCTGCAGGGTGCACAATGATGCACCCTCCTCACCCATGGTGCATCTCCCCACCAGTGTCTACATTGCATTATCTGGAATTCTGCCATTCTATGTATCAGGGTTAGCAGCCCACGGGTTGGTTTCATGCTGTAGCGTCTTACTTACAAATACCAGTGAAACCAAAGTTTTCATATAGTATCCACGTGGATGACAACCAGCTTGTGGAAGGGCAGTACAATGTTGACTGTTTATCTATTTCCCATCTAGCTCCTGTGCATAGAAGCCGTACACTGATAAAACTAATAAAGATTGCTGTTGACAGTTCACATGAAATCGTAGATGATGATCAAATATAATCCAAAAGTACAAACCCAGAAACAAGTAGCCCAAAAGGGGGCATCCATGAAACCTGCGGCTTCCCATATTCTTCCCACCAATTTTCAAAAAAAAATTTTTTTTCACTTAATAACTTTATTTATACGAGAATTGTGAGTTTATATTGGGTCTAAAGGAATAATTTTTTGAGAGAAACATGGTGAGAAACATGGGGGAATCCTTGAAATAAGGTTTCTGGTCTTCAGGGAACCCCTACTATAATTACTATACCCACAGCTCACAGTATATTAGTGTGGTGGTTAATAGTCAGAATTCCTCTTACATTGCTGGCCATTGGGAAGATTGTCACTCTTACAGACAGCCAAAAAGATCATTGAGGTCACTTAAACCGACCTGAAAGGCACAAATTGAACCCCTAGCAATCTCTTGAGTAACCCCAGTTTAGAAACACTGCCCTAATGTATTAAAAACACACAATTGATATACTGTAGCAAAAACATCAAGTGGTTACTTCCTGGCTGTGTGACAACCTTGGCTGCCCCCATTGGTACAATGGAGAATGAGTGTAGACACACAAAAAAATGTATGTGTGTTCTTCAAAGGATTTTGAGGTAAAACATAACCACACATAAAATGAAAGACTGGAAAGTTGCAATATATATTTGATTTTGGGTTTAAATATTCTTTATGATGGTGGTGAGGCTTGCCTGATCCTGAGCACCCTAAGCAGGGTTGCCATATAAGGGTGGAACAAGGAGTACATCTGTCTTGATAAAACAAGCTTGACCTTTTCAATGCTGGAATGTTCAGACATGGAGGAGGGGCCCAGGAAGTTTATCCAGTATGGGTCCCAGAAATTTCCATTGGTGGTCCCAGCTTTACCTTGTCTATCTAAGCACACCAGGAAGGTCTCAAATACAACTAATAGAGGTATTCGGCGGGTGGTTCAACTGCTCCATCCTATTAAAAAGGTAAGTGTTTCCAACCCTAAACCAGGGGTCCCTATGGGCTGTGGCGCCGTGCAATAAATAAGTAAGCCAGCAGCCAAAACGGTGGCGCCCACCTGCCCAGGTCTAGATTGGTGTTGGCACATAAACGTTCCAGCTCTGCTATTCTAGGCAACCGGTGAATATTGTCACCCTCAGGCCTGTCATGACGCTACCCTTCCCAACGGGGCCCATGTCAAACCACAGACTGCGCTGAATTCATTCTCAGCCAAACGGGTTTCTAGAACAACACATAGAGCGTTATTTCTCATGACATCACAGCGCTCCTGACACCTCTCAAACTGTGATTTATTAAGTAAATCCCTTGCTAAGGGATTATTCCACTCGTCTTGTGCCAGGACACCTCATCAAATCAAAGTACTAACCATGTAGACATTGCAGGAACCAGGGCACTCCGCAGAGACACAAACACCATCGTTGTTGGCTCTGCGCGTCTGCATGATGGAGAACAAAGTCCAGATCCCCTAATGGGCTCTATTTATAAAGCAGTCAATCTGACATTCATTGAAACATTCTCTGGTGGAGAAATAATTACTGCCACTGAAACACATGGATCTGGAAGATTCTCCACCAGGAAATGTTTCTGCAAATGTCAGCTTACTGCTTTATAAATAGACCCCTATAGAAATGATAGAATGGGATAGAAATACTCATCTATATCATTGTTTCCTGATTTCTGTTGAATTCTGTATTCTATGCTGTGTTTTGCCATTCTGCCCACTTCTATCTGCAGGAAATGTGCACTGTCATGGAAAGTCATGGATTCCGAGTTAAATGTAGTCGTATTCCTGTCTGCAATCACATTCACTTGTAATGATGGATGAACTTGCACAGGTTTGGTTTGCTATATGTTAGGAACATTCATTGAACCTATTTGCTGTTCACCTAGGCAGGTAAATGCCGCCCATTATGAACATAATATCTGTTCAGAAGCCAGGTTGTTAATGTAAATAGCAGTGTTGCCCTTAGATTCACCAACCAACTACTCCAACAAATATCAGGCAGCAACCAATGGGAATGCTGGCTGCTTAGTACATTATAATTTGACAATGTGAGTGGTGGCCACTACTTATAATAATTGCATGTGATATATCCCTGATAATATAAATATAAAATTTACAGGACAACAAACGATTATTTGGGACTTTTAAGGCACCAGATTCTCAATGTTTAGTATAACAAACACACTTTAATTAACAAACTTGTTAATATTTGATAATATTTCTTAATTAAAGTGTCTTTGTTATACTAAACATTGAAAATTTGGTGCCTTAAAAGTCCCAAAAAATCATTTGTTGTCCTGTAAATTTTATGCTTAGTTCATTACCAACTGACAAAATTTGCTTCTAAAATTTATAATATTGCCTGTGCCAACGTGGCAATATGGGCAAACATTTATCATTTGCAGTGAACCCAACCCAGCCACAAACCAAATGCCATCCCTACTGTTAGCTCATTTGTTCTTTATTCACGGAAAAAGGCTTTTTTTTCAATTTTTAAGAAATTTTGTAACACTTTTTATCAAAATCATAATTTTAGTTTCTAACTGAATAGCATTAGGACCGCTCTAAAGGCTGTCTGTTCACCCTCTGAAACCGATTTGCCACCTTTTTTGTCATGGTGACCAAGAAAGTGATTGGAAATGCACAATTTTGCAGTTCTCACCAGAAAAGGAGGTGAGGGGTAGTTTTCCTCTGCCAACTGCTTAAGACAGGGGTGTCAAACTCTGGCCCACAATGTCCTTTTTTTGGCCCCCAAAGGAATCCTAAACATGAATTGGAGCTGGCCAGCCGCTGCATTGAAATAGCACCGCTACAACAATTCCTGACATCACTCATGTCTATGGACCAGCGGCCTCTCTGCCTATGCGTGGCCACGCATCGGACTGTTTTATAGATGCAGGGACTTGTAGTAGCGGTGCTATTTCAGTGAAGAGGGAGTTCCAGCCACTGGAACATAACATTAAGCCCCCCGCATTGGACTGTTTTCTTGACGCACGGAATTGTAGCATCGGTGCTATTTCAGTTTCAAGTTTGGCCCGCGACCCGAAGACGGATACTGGGAGGATACATGACCCGATGGAAGAGACCTCCAGACAGATCTGCTGAGCTGCGGGATTCAGGGTAAGTGAATTTTTGTAAAGTTTTGGCGTTTTTGAGTTTAGTTCCTCTTTAAAGGGACACAGATAGCAAAATATTGACATATAGGGGATTTACCCTTCTTCATTCTACCCTATATATAAATAAAAAGCCATAATTACTCGTACCCTAATTTCCTACCTATGATTAAAATTCTGTCCTGAATTTAGGTGACATGGCTGACCTCCAGCCCTCACAGGGAAATCGGTGTTGCTCGGAGTGTATAATAAATCACAGACCTTGGTGCTGTTTATGTTGGACCAGCCACTCCCTGCAGCCATGGAGGGAGGAGTGCCAAGTCATTAAACAGCATGGCACCATGTCTATAAGGTGTCTGGGCTTGTGAGAGCTGGCAGGCTCTGCGATATTCTGCATGTGTGAGCGCTGGATTTTACAACTCAATGTGCAAATGAAAGAGCCTACAGAATTCCCTGTGTAGGTATAAACACGCATGCTCTGCTTATATCCCCATGACACATCAACAAGTGCCTACGGTTACTTCCTGACAATGCTCAGGAATGTATCTGGCAGCCTTCAGAGTTCCAGAAATATCTGACCAGCTTACAACCTTTCTCAGAATGCCATCTTTAAAAGAATTTAGAAAACTTAATGTGCACCTGTCATTATGCATCAAGGGGGTAAGAAAGAGAACTGGTTTTGGTACAGCATACGTTGGTGGGCTTCAAAAGGTGAATGTGTTTTTGACATCAGTTTGAGATGTTTCTAAGTGTTCTGGATTCATTACAGGTGCTGCTGATCTGCAGGATTTGCATGGCCATGGACTTCTATGGAGAGAGAAGCAGATCTGACAAGAACAAAAGCCTATAATCACTGGCCCCTATTTTAAGTAACACAGATGATAGAGTCCACTTTCTATACTCTCTATCTCTATCCTTTTTGGTCAAAGTCAGGTATCCTTACCTGTAGGGTCGGACTACTATATTCACCTGAGCTGTCCTAATATTGTCATAGGAAAAATTCTGCATTTGTGAGGTTCACCCGCTTGGAATTCTACCTGCTGTCTTTTAATTAATTTGGTGTCTATCTGTGATGTGTCATCCATCCATCCCATATCTATATATTATTATTATTATTATTATTATTATTATTATTAATAATAATAATAATAATAAAAGGATTTACCCATTCACCCCATATCTATCCATCTAACTGTCTACCCATCCATCCCATACCTATCCATCCAACTATCTACCTATCCATCCCATACCTATCCATCTATGAACCCATCCATACCAGACCAAACCATCTAGCTACCCATCTATCCCATCTATCCCATACCTATCAATCCAACTTTCTTCCCATCCATCCCATACAAATACATCTATCTACCCATCCATCCCATACCTATTCATCCAACTATCTACCCATTCATCCCATACCTATCCATCTAACTTTCTAGCTATCTATCCCATGCCTATCCATCCAGTTATCTACCTATCCATCCCATACCTACCCATCTATCCCATACCTTTCCATCCAACTATCTATCCTTCCATCCCATAGCTATCCATCTATCTACCCATCTCAGACCAAACCATCTAGCTACCCATCTATCCCATATCTATCCATCCAACTTCCCACCCATCCCATACCAAAACATCTAACTATCTATCCATTATCTATCTATCTATCTATCTATCTATCTATCTATCAATCTAACCACATGACAAGTACTGAAATCCTGATCATGATAGAAGTCCCTCCATACAGATATTCAGACATTTTTGTGTTCTATCCTCCTGGCCCCTTCTAATTTTTTTTCCATGTTTTTCCACAATTTCTTGGTTGTTAGAAGTGGGCACAAGCAAAACTCACATTAGCTTATTTTATCTCAACTACCAGAATTCTGAAAATGACATCCTTTTGGTAGCTGCAATTATGTTAATTACTACCAATTAGTCAATCTCTCCGCATTTTAATGGCGGGTCATTAAAGTTAATAGTTGGTATAATATTAGTCTATGTCAGCAGAATCCAAGACAAATGTAGGTTTCCTCAAGGCCATGATAATTACACATTTTATCCTGCCTTGTAATTTCACCCCCCCTAATGTCCAATTTATTAATTAGGTCCTTGTATTTAGCTGGTAGAACTGCTCGCTTTCTAATTTTAAGATACATGACGCCAGTATTGTGGAGAAGAGGAATGCGGAGGCAGAGAGAATAGGAAAGTTGTCCAAACATATATATCATGTAGCTCCTCTTAGCATAACTACCACCATCTTGTCATTAAAAACTTTGGTCATTAAAAGCTGAAGCCCAGCCAAAGACCCCCCAGCATCATCTGAATAATAATCTAAAATCTAATGGTCCCAAATACTCAGCTTAATCCATAATTCCCCCAGAGATAGGCTGTATAGAGAGTCTTTTTAAAGTCTACCTGAACTCCAGATGTCCTAATTTTTAAATAAAGTATTTGTATGTTCTCCCCTGAAGCATGACTGGCTATATATCGTCACGTTGTCAATATAAATCCCATTTCTGAGATATTCCCAATTCTTGCCTATAGATCAGTCATTTTTATCCAGGGTTCCCTGTATCCCTTGGGTTCCTTTAGCATTAAGCAGCTACCAGTGATAGTTACCACTGACACCAATGATTTTTTTTTTTGGCATGCATTCTGACCACCAAGTTAATTCACTGTGAGCTGTGGATCTAATAAATATATAATGGGTTCCCTGAAGACCTGAACGTTTTTTATGGTTTCCCCCATGTTAAAAAGATGGAGAAGCACTGATCTAGAAGTTGCCAACATTTCCTAAATTGTGATGACTGAACTAAGACTATAGCAGCCTTGCCTAATATTTTTACCCCAGAGGAGCCTCTAAAATAATATGCATGTCCGGGGAAACTCTTGGTAAAACCAATGCATTGGGAATGAGTAGTAAATGCCCCCTACATAAATGGTCAGATGGAAGAATGTTTCTCATCCAGTGGTGGGCAGCTGCCGTCACTGCCAAGTGGTGTTGGCTCAGGAACTATGTAGGCACCAGCAAATGGAAGGTCAGTCATCCAAAGCTCAAGGAACCCCTGGAAACTTGCAGAAGAACCCTAGAGTTCCACACAATCTTTTTTGGAAATTGCTGGTCTATAGGCAAAAATTCAAGCTCATGAATGGGATTTCACAGAGAGCAAGTAAGGGTATGTAATCAATCATACTAGAAGGGGAACAGATACAAATAATTATTAATAATTTGAAGTTCAGGTACACTTTAACGTTATTCTAAATCTAAACAGAGTATGGAAAGGTAAAAGATATGAGAGCATTTCATGGATGTCTAGTTCCACAATGAGGACATACATCCAATGAATTAGCCTTGGTGACCATTCTCAGTGTGATGGAAAGTGGTAGGAGAACCAAAAATGTACGGGTGTCACCAAAAAAGGAGGTGTGCAAAACTTTCCAAAGGGAACACTTGTTCCCCAGATATGAAAGATACAACATTTACATGGGCTTCAGTTTTGACTTGACTACAGATATTACTAACATATTCCTGGAGAATGAATGAATGTTTTGCCCACCCAGTTCCTGCAGTGATTCTGGTTTGCTGGTTTGTGGTATCTGATATTGACAGTCTTTTTCCATTTTAACCTGAACTTTGACACAAATCTCTATTTTTCTAATACATTTAATGGGATTTAAAAGGTGGGAAGGGTATCAGAACAAAGACTTTGTCCTTTCCCTATACATGATAGTTTCACTTCAAGGGGGAGGGTATAAGAAGACAAAGACTCAACATTTTTGGGTTCTCATTCTCAGATCCCTTACAGTTAAATAACTTGACATATTGACACCTTAAGCTCAGGCCTTTGTTGGTCCCTCTAATCTTTTTTGAAGGGCATGTCATTATATAATTTAATTTTTGGTATTCTAAATCTCAGGTAACATTAATGCCAACGAATCCTGCCATTCCAAGATCTCCTCTCATCAAGAAGACAAGGAGGCCTCATCGTTATCAGGCTTAAAAGCTTTTCTGGAAGACATTCAAAAACTGCTGACAAGGCAAGACTAAACATTGCAGAAATAAGTTTGAGATCTCCCTTGTCCTTTCATTCCTTGGAAACTGGTGCTAAACTTCTTTATTTAGTATTTCTATGAAACAATACCATTGTTAGTTGTTATGGGAAATAACCCATTTTCCACAGCAGTCGGGTTACAAAAAATTTGTGTTTATTGCTTGATGAATTAGGAATCTGTTGGTGTTAAACCACATATATGGCCGTACTATGTGTCATCTGTACCTTCATTTTTATTTTTTATTAGCAGTTACAGTTTTTAGTATGCAGTAATTAAATAATGGTTTGGGCATTTATAGTCATAGCTGGTACAAAATTTTGTAGAGGTTCTGTGGGGATATGGGACCATTCAACCAAAATAGCACTTTTGAGGTCAGGTATTGATGTTTGAAGAGAAGACCTAGATAACAATTCATCCCAAAGGTGTTGAATTGGGTTGAGGTCAGCACTCTGTTTAGGACACTCCAGCTCCTCTACATGGGATCTAGCAAACCATACATTTTTTATTGGCTTTGTTTATGGGGCACAATGAACCAGGAACAGAAAAGGGCCTTCACCAAACTGTTAGCACAAGATTCCACACAATTGTCTAAAACATCTTTGTATGCTGTAGAAACAGAACTATACTCACCACCTTCCTAGTAATGTGACATATACAAGCTCCAATTTCTGTGCTGATATCTTCTATGCAGTTTTGGCATCCTAAGCCAGGACTGCCATAAGAAATTTCTGGGACCAATACTAGGTAAGCTTTCTGGGGCCCCCTCCCTAAGGCTAATAGTTCTAGCATTGCAAAAATAAAGTTATTTTTTTCAGGGCCCAGTACAGTACCCCTTGTCCCCTCTGATGGTTGTCCTGCCCTAAGCAATCTTAATTG
>NC_092864.1:12253037-12291009 GCF_032062135.1 Pyxicephalus adspersus
TACCTGTGGGGGCAGTGTTATGATCTGGGGTGTCTGTGGGGGCAGTGTTATGATCTGGGGTTCCTTTGGGAGCAATGTTTTATTCTGGGGTGCTTCTTGGGGGCAATGTTATGATCTGGGGTTCCTTTGGGAGCAATGTTTTAATCTGGGGTGCTTCTGGGGGGCAATGGTATGATCTGGGGTGTCTTCAGTTAGACAGGTCTAGGTTCAGCAACATTGTGCGTCTAAAAACCCAGGTCAGCTGACTCCCTGAAATACAGAATGACCAGGTTTTTCCATCAATGGATTTTTTCTTCCCGGATGGCACGGATTTATATTCCAAGATGACAATTCATCAGGCTCAGATTGTAAATCAGGGAACATGAGACATCATTGTCACACATAGATTGGTCAGACCTGAACCCCATTAAGAATCTTTGGGATGAGCTGGAGAAGACTTTACACAGAGCGCCGACTCTCCCATCACCAATACAGATCTTGGGGCGAAAATTAATACAACTCTGGATGGAAATAAATGTTGTGATATTACATAAGCTTATCAAAATCATATCACAGCTAAAGACAGTCCAATAAATTATTAGAGTGTGTGACCTTTTTGTTTTTATAGAAAAATAATTTAATATAATATTTCTCCTATATTTATATTACTTATGTAATTTGTGTTATTTTCAGGAACCACCTAAAACGTACTCATTATATAAGTATCAATTTCATAAAAGTCATAATATCCCAACCAAATTGGATTGAATATCAGGGTGTGGGATGCGCAGAACGTTGAAAGAATACATTACTCAGCTGTTTTATTCTGAAACTAGGCCTTTTGTACCTCTGGGCCAAAGACAGAGTCCATCTCCACAGCAATTGACGTTTCCTCCCCATGATGATGCCTGCAGTGCAAAGTGTCCTTCTCAGGGGTATCACAGAACAAGGCCTGCAGAATGCGCTCACACACAGCCTCACCTCTCACAGATTAACTTACCTTTCATCTAATTTCCCATGATGTTCTGCTCGGAAATGCAGAAAGACAAGTAAAGCAAATACAAAAATAGAAAGACTTGCTTTTTCTTTCCAGAGGTACAGTCATCTCAAATAGTAATGATAGGGTCTGCTTTTTGGCATTGCTTTTTATTTTTTTAATAACTTTTTAGGTTGATACAGAACACATAATATATACACATAAATATGTAACAAACATTATTCAAGAGTGTAAAAAAAACAAAACATAAAAACAAAAAGCTATATATATATATATTTATATTGTTTTTTTGTCTTTTATTCTTTTTTTTTTACCTTTTTAGTTATTTATATATAAATGTCTCCAGCCCTACCCTGTATAAATATATATATATATATATATATATACATACATATATATATAATGCAATGTTCCTTCATTGAATTTAGTATCAGCCTTTTGCGACCACTGTACAGCACAGTTCAGGCAAGGACTGGGCACTAAGGATGAGAAGAATTGCCCAATCATGCTTCCTGCAAATTACAAATTTTTGCAAAACAATCAGCTAAATACGTAGGGATTAATGAGCAAAGTTAAAATATAATTGTTTTAAACTGATAAAGGAGTCCATAGCTTTGAAAATGCCCCTGTTTGTGGACTAGTGATGGGCAAATCTGCATTAGGTTTGATTCACTAAAGATTTATTGGGCCTGATTTATTAAAGCTCTTCAAGGGTGGAGAGGATACACTTGCAATGGATTTCTTGAAAGTAATTTGCTTTTTGCTAGCAAATGTTTTGAATCCTAGACTAGATCCATTCCGGGTTTTGCTGGATCACCCAGCTTCACTGATGAAAGTTTATCCTCTCCAGCCTTGGAAAACTTCAACAAATTAGGCCCAATTAATTTAGTTTGAAATTTGGCAAACCCGGACACAGAAATGAATCCTATTGAAGTATATGGGCTAAATTGTTGAATAGAGGTCATTCTTTAGGGCTAACAGGCTAACTGCTACAAACTACTGCAAAAGAAAAATAATGAACACCGTTAAGGGGGCATGTACTTCTTTTAAACTGGCCAATCACTTAGAAGAACTGGATCAACCAATGGACATCTGTACATGGAACAATCAGCATACACCTATGATACCCATGTATCATAACCATGTAAATGCATGTCCTCCTGCCATGGTGCCAACTGGGCAGAACCTCAATCAGAGGCTCAAGTGTTTTGTTTCCATGCCACACCTTACTAATCATTTCCCCATTTGCTGCTATGAATACCTGTGATGTTACTGTAATACCGGTAAAAAGTCAAGCAAGGAACCCCTACAGAACAGCTGGAAAATTGGATATACCAAATTCAACTATACAGGGGCTATACTGAAACTTTATGATACCCTAACCATGTCTGGATGATGAAAGCCTGTTGTAAAACTCCATCCCTCATGTCCTATGATTATTTTATGATACATTCATCCTAAAATGCAGTATTGAAGTATCATACTGTGCACATTTTAATGCTTGATAACTATAAATATATATATATATATATATATATATATATAAATATAAATATATGCATTGCTTGGGCATAGTTCTTTTTAAAGATTTTTTTAAATGCTTTTCCCTCAAAATTTTACTTTCCAAATCACAAAAACTTTGGGGTTCACTTTTCTAAACAGAGCACAGCAAGAAATATAACATACATAAAAGTATTGTCAGTGCAAAAACATTTGCAATGATTCATAAATAATTTTGTGACAACAATCCCTGCCAAGTGTATACAAAGTGACTGTGGAGACAAGAATAACCAATTTACCATCATCCAGTAGCTTTTTTTTTTTTTTTCTACAAACATTTATGAACGGCATAACTATGGGTCCTCTATGTGTTTATTGTGTTTGTTTGCCTGTTTGCTCTTTCTCTTAAACTACAATGTGCACACACTACTTATTAAAGCTTAACAACAGCCAAAAAAAACTTTTTTGTATTTTCAGATTAAGGATAAAAGACGTCACTGATGCTTAATTGATGTTGCTGCAAAAAATGCCAGTTTTACTATTAGGAAACTTTCACTTGCATTCACTGGGCTGCTTTGATAAAATAAAATAAAAAATCTACTTTTTATTTATAGAGTTTTAATATTCTCTATTTATAAAGTAGTGAACCTAATATTCACCAAACTTTCTCTCATTCCTAATCACTTTTATTGAAAACAATGGACCTAGAAGTTTTTCTACCAGGGAACGTTTGATGATTGTCAGATTCTTTGCTTTATAATTAGACCTTGGGGCCATAACCAACTTGCAGTTGACCCCAGCAATCAACCACTTCTATTCAAAAAAAGAAAGCGGTTATAGACCATTTTGTCCACATGTTTATGTCTATGGTGAATGGTTTTTGGAATTCACTTTTGGTCATACAATTGATTTTCTTCCTCTAGAGGAAGAACTGCACAGTAACTGAAAGGGAAATGCAAGCAAATGTGATAACCATTGGTGCTGTTTGAAGCCCCTGGGTCTAAATCAGCAATTTGCTAAGCATCTGAGAGCCGCTAACAGCATTGTTTTCCACCGCAAGTGTGAAAAGGGACCCAAGTGTTGTTAGCATTTGTTTTCTAATGAGGGTAAAAACTGGCTAACACATTAGTAAGTTCAAAAGCTGTGGCTTCAATACCATGAATGCAGCAATGCTTGAATGATAATGGAAGCTAAAATGGGTTAGGCCAGGTTTGCTTTACTTGCTTTAGGAACTGCCTGGGACGACCAGTTGTTGTAGTCCTTCGGGAGAAAAGCACTTTCCATATGTAATTATTAGGTACATTTTTACAAGAAGGTTCTGTATCCCTTTATGAAGAGCTCCTTAAAGCCCACTGCACGTTAAAAGCCTTCTCAATTGTTCTCACCTGGTAGTGTGTAAAAATTTCATTTTTTTGGATTTCCATACTTTTTGTCCATAGGACACCCATACAAAAGTAGGGGTGCTGCTGCCGCCGGGAAAGAACAACACAGATAGCAAAAAAACATTGTCAGTTGGTCTATCCTTTCCCCACTCTACTAATATTTTGCCCCCATTGTTGAAAAATTTTCCCAGCAGGATTGAAGACAGAAATAACATTCTGAACTGACCCTGATTGGCTCCAACCAATTTTCTTAACCTAGAGGAACCCTCAAAATATTTTTTGGTCTTAGGTAACACCTGCCTAAATCAACACAATTGGGAATACCAGGAAGAAGCACGTTCATTGGTCATCAGTAGAAAGAATGCCCCTACATTGGTAATCAATGGAAAGAAAGCCCCTACATTGGTCATTAATAGTAAGAATGCTCCCACATTGGTCATAAGTGTAAAGAATGCCCCTACATTGGTCATCAGTGGAAATAACACCCCTACATTAGTTATCAATGAATAGATGGCCCCTACATTGGTCATCAGTAGAAAGAATGCCCCTACATTTATTATCAATGGAAAGAATGCTCCTACATTGGTCATTAATTGTAAGAATGCTCCCACATTGGTCATCAGTTGAAACAATGCCCCTACATTGGTCATCAATGGAAAGAATGCCCCTATATCGGTTATCATCAATGGGCTTCAATAGACAGAATAACCCCACATTGCTTATCAATAGAAATAATTCCCCAACATTGGTAATCAGTTGAGAGAATGCCCCTACATTGGTCATCAGTGGAAAGAATGCCCCTACATTGGTCATCAGTTGAGAGAATGCCCCTACATTGGTCATCAATGGAAAGAATGCCCCTACATTGCACATCAGTGGAAAGGATGCCCCTACATTGGTCATCAGTTGAGAGAATGCCCCTACATTGGTCATCAATGGAAATAATGCCCCTACATTGGTCATCAATTGAAAGAATGCCCCTACATTGGTCATCAGTTGAGAGAATGCCCCTACATTGGTCATCAGTTGAGAGAATGCCCCTACATTGATCATCAGTGGAAATAATACATCCCTTACTGTAATCATTATTGATGGTGATCATCTGATGGAACCCTAACTGTGCTTAGCAATGCCTTGAAAAGGTGGCAAGCACTGGGCCTGGCTTTGAGACTTCAAAGCCAGCAGGGCTTCTCAGGTCATCAGCTGTGCTCCAATCATAAGGTTTCAGTGCTCTGTCCTATGGCCTAGATTTTATAAATGGACTGTAAAATGTAGGAATACAGTAACCTTATGATACTCACTGCTATAAATGCCCCTCAAGTGTTATAAAGTAACAAATTTAGAATCTACAAAATAGTTTTAAACTTCAGGGAGGTCTGTGATTGGTTACATGAGAGCCTCGTGGCTAAATGAAAGTGCATTGTGCACAATGGTTACTATGTTGTCTAGAACCTTTTTTTTTTCAGCGTATTCAAAAACGAGAACCGATTTATTAGCATTAGTGATTCAGTTTACAGAATTTAGTGTTTAGCTGTAATACTTAGAAGCCTATTGTGTATAATATCCCACAGTCCCTCTTCTTTAACAGGCATATTTGCTTTTCCAGGCTTTGTCGGTCACCTAAAAGGAAGATTTGGCACAAACAGAAATTGAGGTTATTTTCAACCGAATTAGGAAGTGCAAGACAACGGTGATGTTATTGCTGCTTCTTTAACTCAGCTTCTGCCAGATCTGATTACACAAAAAGGTTTTTATGTGACTCTTTTCCTGCTATCACTGGGGATTCTCCAATTTGGGTTGAAATTCTGCTTATCTGCAGTGCTTTTATATGCAAATAAAAATCCATAACATTGTTTTACCGATCCCATAACAGGGTGTATTGTTTGTCCTTCTTGTTTTCAGGATTAATTGGGGGAATTTGGTCGGCTGATAATATAGAATGTCCATTGTCTAGATGATTGTCTGCAGGTCAAGGGGGGCCACCCTACTTCCCTAAAAAGGGAAAATATACAGGATCAGCATACGTGAATTCACTTCTCCAATCAGATTAGTCATGTCGGGAAAGAGGCTGTGCTTGTACCCCAGGACATGGAACTGACTGATTCATAAAATGTCACTTTGCCAGTACAGGGCAGCTATTGGTAACCCCTATATGCTCACCTTGTCTGTGCATCCTTGTAGTTCCTTGTTCCTCTCAAGCCAGTGATAAAATTGGCATCATCAGTTTTTTGGCACCATTTGGACCTGTGAGCTAGGCTTGGGTGATGGCACAGGAAAGAATGTGCAGTGTATGCCATGGAGCAAGCGGCTGCAAGAAAGCACAGATAAAGTGCTTATAAATGGATCAGGGGAGGACTCTGCAGGCACTTTTTCGAGATTTCCCCTAAATACAGCCAAAGCTTGTGCTCTAAGCCATACTACCAATTATCTGGAATTCTGAGCCTACCAATGGCTCAGTCACAAATTCCCAACCCAACCCATTATAGGACTTTTTAAAGTTCCTTATACAGCAGAGCAACCTACTTTCTAGTGACTCGATGCCAAGAAAACTTGTTTAGAGTCCAACAAAACCCTAAAAAGTATAGCCTAGTGCAAATATAGCCACAGTAGATGCTAGTAACATGTTTTTTGCCATGATGCTCAATCCAGAACAACATACCCTTTACAAACAATACTTCATCATGGACGGCAGCTTTTCTCACCTACACTTCAAGATACAAGTTGCAAGAGGGTATCAGGTTTTTATGCAACCCAGGTATGTATCTGTATGAATGGATAACTGGGCAGAACAATAATGTCTTTCCTCAGCAGAAAACTGCTAAATTTTCCCAGGTACCTAAGTGCTATGCAATCATCAAAACCCAATATGTGTCCACCACTGGTCCAAGGTCTGATAGGGTCTCCTTGCCAAGACCCCACATATGCACCTCCCAATGTGTTGCCTAACCCATAGCTCTAACATTTATCTCCTCTCTTTTCTTCTCCAGGCTGACAAATGTCATTAAGCCACATGTGCAAACTTAATAATTGTGTATGCAACAAGCTATGACATTCATGGTATGGTTGGCAATGGAGATATTGCCAGCAGAAATGCTGCAGAAGCATCTGCAAAGGAACAATACATAGACTGCATTTACTGACCACCAAAGAAAGTCCCATTCCTCCAAAGGTCTCGTTAAAAGAATTTGGGAATATGGTTGCTCTGGATTGCATAAGCTCAAACGACAGTACACAGAGAGGAGAACCTAACATTTTCTGCTTCTTTAATGTCATCTCCTATTAACTAACTGAGAAACTAAGCTGGCCAGACTCTCAGTGAGCTTGTATGGAGATGTCAAGGGCTAATAAAGAATTCATTGCTAAACAGTGATCTAAGACCAGCTGGCTTACATCCTGATAAAGCACAGATAGAGCTGTGAATAAAGCGGTTCTCACTGACACCATCCCAGGAATCTTCCCGCTGATAACCCCCCGGGTGGAAGGTGCTGCTCATCCGCCTGGGGCCTAATCGGGCAGGATGCTGTGATGTCACCCAACAGCCCACTTATACTGTCCTAATAAAAGAAGAAGAGATGGGAAGTGTCACATGGCAGCTCTTCCATTCATCATGACATCACTGAAGCCAGAAAGGATGGAAGTTTTCTGTCTCTTGAGCTGACCTTCTGTTGCTATGCAGGTGTGGACTATAAAAGCCTGCGCAGGATTCCCACACATCGCCGAGCCAACGTTCTCAGCTGATCTGCAAAGATTCTGCCAAGAGGCGAACATTGAACTACATGGATACTGCATTTAAATGTATCCTGCTGGAGTGCAGGTGGATGGGATGAATCCAACAAGTGTTCATAGGGGACCGGGACAACGCTCTCCTGTAGGAAATGTGTCACTGCTAAGTCACATTAAATGTAGATGTAATTCCAATCACTAAAATCCCATATAAGCTTTATTATGCTATAGTGGACCTGAATTTAGTAGGTCCAAATGTCATATAAGCCTAAAATAGCATCTTCCAAACTTGTAAGTGTTATGGCCACCCACCAATTCCCACCATAACCCCACTAAGTGTAACTTCCATGGCATTTGCACAGCTTTCCACATCATGTGGCTGCACTCTAAACTCTGATAATAGCATTTTAATGCATATGTAGTAAATTTGGCTGGACGACCATTGCTATCTCAGTTGTGACGTGCTGACCTCATTATGGGTGGACATCTTGGGGCTTGACATAAACGTGTCTTGATGTTGTTTGCAAGAAACTCCATACATCAGAATACTGTCATGTTTTTTAAAGAAAAATACATTTAGTAGTCACAGGTGACATTGGTGAAGGAAGGTTGGGCCACCAGGTCAATTCAGTGGCCCCTTAGCTCAACTTACCTCTGCAGCACCCTTAGTGACAAATTCGGGTGTAGAGCCGAATGTAATTTTAAGCTAAAATTGTAGTTTTGCAATTGCAATTGCAAATTTATTAAAAAAAATGGCATGAACAGAATAAATTAAGGCTCCAACTTCTGTGGACATCTCCATCCATACCCTGGTGCCCATCCAGATTGGCACTTGCACAACAGCCTATTGCAATAACTTCATAAAGGTAACGCAAGAGCAAAATTGGTTTAACTGGGGATTGAACCCAGGACCTTCTGCGTGTAAAGCAGACGTGATAACCACTACACTATGAAACCACCTGGGGACGCCCCTATCAGATGCAAATAGTGCCAGCATCCCAGATTAAGCAAAGCACACACTGTGATAGTGCTTTGCTTTTTGATAGTGATTCAGCTCCAAGTTTAGACATTGGTGGAGAGGTGAAACATCAATTCATCATGTGAAAAATTGCAAAAAAAAATACCACCATTTTATTTCCAGGGTCTCTGATTTCAGAAAATGAGCCTTCAAGCATCTTTAAATGTTATATTACAGAAACATTAGCTTACATTTTATCTTTCAGGGCCAGATGAAAATTGGTATGATGATATCTCCATATGATTATCACATCTGTTTTACACACAGATGTCATGGAGTCAGATCCTAAGGGGAAACATATGTATATTTCCTATGCTGAGCTTGAATAATTTTTCTTCTAAACTTGAGCGCACTAGTTGCCTGAGCATTCCTAGTTGGTACAGCTGTGAACAGCCTCTCTAGTGCAAGCAAGCAATGGGCCCATTGCTATCTCCAGAGCACCAGAGCTGTACATTGTAGGTATGGTGCCAGCAAGGGCCCCATAGCTATCTCCAAAACCTCTCATCCATCTGCATCCTAGACAAACAAATTTCCATTACTGACATCTTCTGCCAAGCAAATGCACTACCTTATCCTGTCTGTGATTTGATTTCAAGATTTTGGCAAGCAAGCAAAGGGCCCAATGGGACCACCAAAGCTGTATAAAACAACTATGGGGCAACCAAGGAGCCCATTGCTATCCCCAGAATATCTTGCATCCTATTCAAGCAGATTTTCGGTAGAGACATCTTTTGTACTATCATGTCCCATGTTTTTTCATGAGGGTTTACACCCAGGACTTTTGGCATGATAACCACTATACCATGAAGCCAAATACACACTCTAACCCAAACATGTGTCTTAAATAAGAGTTTGCAGTTGAGACATCTTTTGGACTACCTGATCTTGTGTCTTGGATGCTTTTAAAGCAAAGATTTGGTTCCAAGATTTTGTCAAGCAAGCATAGGGCCCATTGGGATCACCAGAGCTGTACAAAACTATGGTTAAAACAAAAGATCTCCAGAATCTAAGCCATCCTTATCCTATCCAATTAGATTTCCTGTAGAGGCATCTTTTGAACACTTACTACCCTATCCTGTGTTTGCTTTTGAAAGCAAAGAATTGGATTCACGTGGTGTCAACCCAGGACCTTCTGTGTAATGCTAACACGATGACTGATACACTATAAAACCAAAAAACATATCATAAACTAAACATGTGCCTGAGTTTATAGTAGAGTGAGTGGGGTAAACGTTACACCAGAAGCTGTTCAAACCCTGGCGAGGGGTTTAACATATTAAATTGGCTAACTGCTGAATAAGAACCTCCAACAACCAAGATGGCCAGTATACAATGAGCTTCTTACACCATTTGGCACATAAACCCAACCGTAAGTTCAAGTCCATGTTGGGTAAATATACAGTATTTATTGAGTAGTTGGACCAGATATGGTAGTACAAATGGAGGTAGCAAGGTTTCACCAGCAGTCAGGGATGTGGAGGGTGTGCTAAAATGTGCACACCATTGATAAAATATCATTGTAGGGGTAAAGCCACCATGGATAATATTAGAATTCCTCAAACTAGGTACGGTAATACTATGCATGAAGGTTTTATTGCACCCCATCTAATAAACCACTTGGGCTTTCCTCCTGAATTAATTCCTAATAACTGAAAGGGAACATAGCAATCTCTTTTTATAACACACAGAAAAAGGAATGACACACCTGTTCTGCAAAAGGCTGGTCACAGCTGTGAATCACCATGTGCTGGAAGCAGTTTCCTAAGGGCCAATTACTAAGATTGAAGCTTTAATCTGTAAAATATCTGTCTCAGCAGTTTTCTCTCCTTAGGTACCTGGTTACAGGTGCTACACATTTCTTTAATAGGTAAGGTAGCAAAGTGCTGAACCTTTGATCCATTGAGTATTCCGTTTTAGTTGGATAGTTTATTTCTCTAGACCCCAATGAGCGCTGACATGTCTTTAAGGAAAAAAGATGGTTGTAATATATTGAACTTCGAATTGTTGTTCACATAAAAGGTATTTGATGCAGGCAATGTGCCCCATTAAGAGTTTTACGTAATTTATATCTGGATTTCTATTCTTGGATTATATTTGATCAGCGCTCTAGATGAGCACCATTGGTGGCTTCTAATAATCCAAGAAATACATTTTATGGAATGTCAACAGCAGTCTTTGTTTTCAACCTTTTATCTTTATTAGTTTAATCAGTATAAGGTAACCAGGCACAGGTACCAGATTGGAATGATGACATTTTCAACATTGCACTTTGACATCAATTTGCATGAAAATCTACAGAATACACAGAATGAAAGGATTTACTATATCATCTGCTGAGAATATAATTATTCCAATAACATACAATCAGAGAATAATGGAAGCTTTGGTGGCCTTAGCAGTGCTGAAGACAGATGGTAAACTAAGTTCAATTGGACATTGCAAATTCTAATAGAAATCAATATGAGACATTAAAACTTACATTGTATTTTGGAAAATTGGTAGGAAGCTTGGTTTCACTTGGGTAATAAATAGGTGAATACTTTGTGTTGTGTGGTATTCTGCAATTCTGTGGATCATTCAGGACTGCCAGTGGGTGGTTTCATAGTGTAGTGGTTATCACGTCTGCTTTACACGCAGAAGGTCCTGGGTTCGATCCCCAGTGAAACCAAGTATGTGATTTTCTTACTATGCCAAAATTCAACAAATTTAAAATAGAATTTAGATTGATAACTGAAAATCAGCAATGTTTGTTAAGGATAGCGGTGTCATGGACCAGTTATGCTCACTTCAAAGTCTAATATTACCTAGAGCTTTCATATAACAGATGTTAAACACAACCACCTGGGTTAATTGGGGATCAAACTCAAGAACTTCTGAGTTTTGATTCTAAAGCAGACATGATAACCACTACACTATGAAAGCACGTGCTAGTTGTTATCCCTGATCCAAAGAATGGTGACATAACATCCAATGGGTTGGGGAGTTTCAACAACTTGTAATGCAGACACTGGTGAAGAGGTGCAAAACAGAAGAAAAGAGTGAGCTTTCATGAGCACACTGCTTAGGGAGATAATGACAGACAACCATGTTAGCACATGAACCCCTCACTCCAATTATGTTTTTGGCTGTAAGGGTGACATTCTTCTAATTGACCAGCAATGTAGGAGAAATTCTTCCCACTGACTACCACACTAATATACTTCGAGCTGTGGATATAGTAAATATAGAAGGGGTTCCATAAACCTGAAAGTTATTTCACATTTTCCCCCGCAATAAAAAGGTGGTGAAAGGGTACATAATCTGATATACTGCCAATAAATGGGTCATATACATGCATCACCAGGTGGTTTCCTAGTGTTGTGATTATCAGGTCTGCTTTACATGCTGAAAGTCCTGGGTTCTGTCCCCAGTAAAACCATTTTTTTTACCCTTGCTTTACTTTTATAAAGTTATTGTAATAGTCTGTTGGTACAAGTGTCACGTTTCTCTCAAATAACGCCTCCAATAAAGCTAAAATAAACCCAAAATTGAACACAATTATAATGGAAATCAGGTTGATAAATGAAAAATAGAATTGTGTATTAGAAAATTGGTTGGAAGATTACCTCTTTTATGAGCCAGATGTGCTCACTTTTAATTTCTGTGCCAGCTAGAGCTTTCATGGATATATACATTTGAGCTAAAACCAAAGGGCTTGGTTTCACTGGGGATCGAACCCAGGACCTTCTGCGTGTAAAGCAGACGTGATAACCACTACACTATGAAACCACCTGGCCAGGTCCTTCTTTGTCCAATAGGGTGGCAGTATACCAGAAAATGCAAAGAAGGCAATGGGGTGAGAGTTTCAACAGCTCCAGAGTGCAACACAGTAGGGCGTAGGATGGGGACATAGATACCAATAACTGAAAACCATGTTAGCATGATCCCATCACACCAATTTGCATATAAACTCAAAAAGCAAACTATATAACCTACTGGGACAATGGGTTTTCCAACATAAAGTAAGGGTTGGTGGCCTTAGCAGTGCAGGAGATAAATGGTAAGTTGGAACAGTTGGTCCAATTGGTTTTGCAACTGGAATTGTAAACAGCTGTTCTAACTCTAAACCCACTATCTCAGTGTTTCCCAACCATAGGTTTTCGTTGAACTTTCCTCCAGAGGTTACTAGTGGTTCCTTGAGCAATGAGCAGTTTTTGCCACTTGGTTCAGTTACCACTAAGACCTATGTTTTTTTTTCTCTACCTGTAAGGGGGGCATTTTTCTCATTGGCCAGCAATCAGAGACACTGATGCACAACCTTCAAATGGTTTCATAGTGTAGTGGTTATCACGTCTGCTTTACACGCAGAAGGTCCTGGGTTCGATCCCCAGTGAAACCAGTTTTGTCACCATGTTTCTCTCAATAACCGCCAGGTTTATACATGAAAATTAGATACGTATTTTAAAAAATAAATTGGGTTTTTTCGGCCTCATGTGCTCACTATGTAGTCCTGTGCCTTTTGGAGCATACATACATATAATCCTAAAACTTTAATAACTGGTTATCAAACCCAGGACTTTCTGCGTGTAAAGCAGACATGATAACCACTACACTATGAAACCAAACATACTCATGGCATATGAGCCTATTACACCAATTTGCATTACCACCTACAGAACAGAAGACTAAACTATATAGCCTACAGCAGTGGTCCCTAACCTTTTGTTGCTCGTGGACCACTGCATGTAGGGACTCCGGACTGTACATGCACAGGGAGCTGTATGTCACTTAAAGGGGAAGAAACTTACCCCCAGAATGATGTCATGATGCCATAATGTGTCATGATGCAAGAACCCACCCATTCTCCAGGTCTCGCAGGTCTGCCATGTCTCTGGGCAACATGGTCCAGGGCCCTGGCCCGTGGGCCCCCCAAGGGTCCCTCTCCTGACCCCTGCTGGTGGGTGCACCAGCCCGAGCCGCAGCCCACCTGTCAGACGGCCCCCCTGGCCTACAGAGTCCATGAATATTCCAACATACAATCAGAATATTGCAAGCTTTGGTGGCTTTAGCATTGCTAGAGACATTTGGTAAGTGCAACAGTTGGGTCAAATAGTGTTTCCACGAGGATTTTAAAAAAAACATTGCAATGTTTCTCTTAGTAAAGGCTTCTTATTAAGCCAAAACTGGACAAAAAATTCTAATAAAAATTAGGTTAATCATTGAAAAGGAACTTGTGTATTAGGAAATATGCATGTTTTATGTTATGCTTGCTTTAAAGTTCAACGGTTGTAAGAGCATCCCTAAACTTTTTAAACCAAGGCCAAAGATCTGGTTTTACTGGGGCCCAGGGCCTTCTGTGTGTAAATCTGTGCAGAATTCTACCTCTACCCTCTGCCAGCCTAAAGCAAAGGTATGGTTCCACAGGGGATAGACCCAGGACCATCTGTGTGTAAAGCAGAGCTGATAATCATTATACCATTAAACCAAGCATGCGCGGTGCACATGAGTTTACACAATAAAACCAAGCATACGCTGTGTATGAGATCCATGGGACCGAGCAAATCTAAATGAGCATACACAAATTAAATAAGTATCTACATTAAAAAGGAATTAATTGTATCTTTCAAATTTGTTCTCTCGAAACACATCTTTACAACTTTATCCAGATGTGTATATATGTTGTAAAAGCAGCAATCAGGTTGATAAGTGAATACACGCAGTGTATAGAAGCAAAGTGGTAGATTGAATATCTGTTTTATGAGCTAAATGTTCTTGCACACTGCACTACAACTAATACCCTCCCGTCTTTAGAATCATCCAGTGGTAGGGTCAACCTAGATGGGACTATGTGTCTCCCAAAAGTAGGAAGAACAATGGAAGCCAGGCTACGTTTCTCAGCACTTCTACATTACAATGGAATTTATGTATGTACAGAAGAAAATGGAGCTTGTATTCACAGAAGTAAGTTTTTGTAAGACCTCAATCTGTTACCAGAAAACTAAAAGGTGTGAAAGGTCCTGCCTGGGTGCATAGGTCCACAACTACATACAATAAGCACAGCTACAGACAATTTACATATTAGGGTTTTTGAACGTGTAAAGGTATGTTCAAAAGGAATTGCTTGTAAATTTGCTAATCAGCATGATTGCTTTCAGAATTTGTCTTCTTCAATTAATGATTAGTTAATTTCAGAATGAAAAGTGTCACAGTGTTAAAAGAAGTGGAAGAAAATGATAAATCTACTTTCAAAATCAACATAAAGTGTTAATGGAAAAAATACAAAAATTGATGTGATAATTTTTCCTGTAATTCTACTTTATTTCAGCCATTTGATTGGCCTATTTGGATATCCAAATGGAATCTTTTAATGTCCCTGGATTGATGATTTAAGCTGATTTCTCACCGGCTGTATCAATTTATATATTTATTTAATCTTGCACATGTCCCCATAGCCATACACTGTATGTAATACTTTTTATATTTAAAAGAAACATAGAATTGATTGAAAATCAATCAAAATGGTCCTTTTCAGTCAGGTCCTGATCAATATTTGGGTATAATGTCAAACAGTGATCAGGCAAGTGTTTTTTCGGTTAGCCAACATTGAAAAAGAATATTTAAATGAATGGCACATTGAATCATTTCAGTTAATCACAAGTATTTAAATTGATAAATATAAAGATGAATATTGTGATCCAATAAGATTATCCCCTCTCCTATTGTGTGTTAATTCCCCCACCCCCTAGATTGTAAGCTCTTCAGGGCTGGGTCCCTCTCCTCCTCCTATGCCACTGTCTGTGTCTGTCATTTGCAACCCCTATTTAATGTACAGCGCTGCGTAATATGTTGGCGCTATATAAATCCTGTATATTATTCATAATAATAATAATAATCCATCTGCCTATCAGTGTGCACACAGTGGACCTGAATGTCACCAGGTTTATGTTCTGCATGCTCTCAATATTTGCCCTGATGTTAATTATCATTTTAAAACACTTCCAGCCCGCGGTGGAGGTGGTTGAGCCAGTTCCTGCTTATTCTCAGACACCGTCGGCATTCAGCAAACAAAACCGACTTGTTTGATCTCAGTTTAAATCCTTTTCCAACTGGAAATACCCTCGCTTTATCTTGTAAGTGCCAGGATTTAAATCCAAAGTGGATGAGGTATGAGGGCACCGGGCCAAACCAGAATTACCTTCAACCAAACGTCTGCACATTTGTTTCAACAGTGTCATTTTCAGCTTCAGGAATATTTCAACCTATTCATTTGTTTGAGGATACTTAAAACTTAAAAAAGGGGAACTACAAGAGCCCTGAGTCAATTGTATTTTTAGATTTTTAAAACTGAGTTTATTATTCATTTAGTATTATTTATTATATGTTTTAAAAGATTTTGTTGTTGAAATACGTATATTTATAGTCAGTTTTTTATGTATTTTTAGATTTTCAAACTGACTTGTTAATATATATATATATATATATATATATGCAAAAAATACTTTTTCACTTTTCAAAGAAGTAAAAAGTTAGGTCATCTGTTGAAATTTTATTGCAAAACTTTGGGGAAAACCAAAATGTGTCCAAAATTACAAGGGTAAATCTTCTAATAAAGACTAGCGTTTTGGCCACAGCTATCTATGAGGGCAAATCCCTTTATTTTTGGGATTTCTTCTGATTTCTGGTTCTGTTTCTGGGGCAGGAAGTAAAGGGAAATTTCCCCAATAGTAGACGAACAGCAACAAATAATCTCATAGGGGTTTAAAATGTTCATACTGTATCCCAGTCTTTCTCATTTTTTTTACACCCAAGAAACCATTGAAATAATGCAGAACCATTGGTAATAGCCATTTATTGGGGGACGTTGAAACAAAACCCTCTTATATTGGTGACCAGTGGAAAGAAAACCCACCATAAGGTTGAGGCTGGAATACTACCTTTATGGACAATTCAAAACATCATTAGAGTCAAAACACTGGCTCTGCCAAGTGGTGTTGAACCCAGAAGTGACACAAATGAACTTTTGGCTATCTGTAAGGCCAGCAATGTAAGAGACATTCTTCCCACTGACCACCACACTAATGTACTGTGATCTGTGGATATAGTAATTATAGAAGGGGATCCCTGAAGACCTGAAAGTTGTTTCAAGGGTTCCTCCATGTTAAAAAGTTTGAGAAACACTGCTTTGGTGGGAAATCAACCAGCCACAGTTTGAGGAACTCCTAACATCTGAAAGAACCCTGCACTTCCATGGACCTCTGAAAAAAAAATGGCTACTCCATCCAACAAATTGGCAAGCCCAATATACATGCCCTTCATTATAGGAAGCTCTTAAAACCAAAAATGTACCCGATTAACAATTTTACCACTTGTAATTAAGAAAAATGAGCGTCTGTTCTATGTAAAGGGAAGGGGGAGAACGGGCGAGCGGTACCCCACTGTGATCTTCTCCATTGATTTGTATTGTGATTGTTCACTGTCAGTCGTTCATGGATCTGTCTAATTGCTGGCAACCGCTGTCCACATTTTAGACTTTCGCCCAAGAGGAGCCCAACCGTTCATATTGGATGAGAATCATCTGACGTGTATACATACCCCAATACCCACTACACACTAGTGTTCCAGTTTAGACAATGGTGTAGAGCAGGCATTGTCAGCCAGGGTCCCTCCAGAGTTTTCTTGGGGTTCCTTAACCCACGGCTAATTAACATCCCAGTAAATGATGCCTGTATGGTTCCAGTGCCAATACCACTTAGTAGAGTCAGTTTTAATTGTCTGTAAGGGTGGCAAGAAGACCATTTTTCCCACCCACCACCAATGTTGGAACATTTTTCACATTGATCCCCAATTAATTGGTTTTAGTATGGGTTCCTTGAGACCTAAACATTATTTCAAGGGTGTAGAGAAACACTACTGTACTACATCCTCATACTATGTTATCTAAGGGTAAAAAATTTTTTTGTATAATTCTGTAACAAAAATTTGGTATAAGGAATTCTAACAAATTTTGGCCATTTAGAAGCAGTTCCTGTTCTTGGGGGCCTCCTATGGAAAAATGGAAATCAGGAAATCATCTAGTACCTAAGGGCACAGTAACTGTCACGGAACACGTGCACAGCTGACAGTTGCTCAAGTAATACTTTACAAGCCAAATCTTAAGATTTCTAACCAGACATAAAACACGCCTTCGAGAAGACGAGGGAATCTTCTGAAATTGTTTGTTTTCTGTCCAAATCCTCAGTGATTTTCTTATTCTGCCTTAACGTTCTTCATGTGTAATTCTTCGCCAGAGGCAACGTCTGCTCTCACCAATCACACGGCGGCCCCGGCTCCTTGACGTCTGGTTCTCATGGTGTCCGATTTTCAGGGATGTTTCTGGTGATGCTCCTCGGTACAGGAAAAACCTGCGCTGCCACTTTTTATATGTAAGCGCATTAATGAGCTCACGAAAATCCCTTCCATTCTATGTCAACATAGCATGTGTTTTTAATAGCGTGCACCCAGGACGGAGAGCGGCCTGGTATATTTTTTCAGTTGTACTTATGTTTTTTTTACTTTGGGTGTGGACGAAATAACCTCACATGCACTTAGCAGAGACGTAGCTGCACCTTTATATCATATACCTAGCATATGGCGTATATATGGGTGAGAAACCTGGAGAAAGAGAAACCTGAGGGTGCTGCCCGTAGCTGCCAACAAGGTTTATATTTCCTTTCTCAGCACAATTTCACTGCACATGGCCCTGTGATGAGTTTCCATTTGTTCAGATACAGTTAAACTTTAAGCAAAATTTAAAAATGAAATATACGACCCGGTCATCAGCATTAATACAGCCCCCTCCTTCAAAACATAGGTTCAGCATCTGGTAATCCTGACAGTCGATCCATTGATTTCCTGCTTCCTTCATCAAGGTGACAACGCTTCATTTGGAACTGAAATCACTCAGATGTTGTCAGGAAGTCTTACATGGATATGTGATTTTAAAAGATTTTCAAGAAAACCTAAAAGCATGCTGGCAGTCGTATATAAAGAAGATAACTTTAAATAACTTAATAGAAATAGACCAAGATAGCAGCATGGTGGCTCAGTGGTTAGCACTCTGAACTTTGTAGCACTGGGTTAGGTTGGAATCTCGGCCAGGGCACTAACTGCAAGGAGATTGCAAATTGTCCCCGTGTTTCCTCCTCCATTCTAAAAAAAAAAAAAACATGCAGTTAGGTTAATTGGCTTCCTCCCAAAATTAACCTTAGACTGTATTAATGACATATTACTATGGTAGGGACATTAGATTGTGAGCTCCTTTAAGGGACAGCTAGTGACATGACTATGGACTTTGTACAGCACTGTGTAATATTGCAATTGCAGATTGCAGATGCAATTCCCCATACTAATCCCAGTCCCATCACCGACATCTAATGCTCTCGCAATACCCCTGAAGAAGCCAATAGGCGAAATGCGTCGGGTACGTTAAGCTATCACTTATAACATAGGGAGTTTTCTATATAGATAACGGTCATATATCCTATGAGTATCCAACAGCATAAGATCTAATACTTAAATGAAAAATGTATTCTTCTATGTTTATGTGATTTAGTCACAATCACCAGATGTAATTTATAACCCTAATAGAAAACCGTTTACCGAATCAAAAAAAAAGTCAGCTTTGCTCTGTCCTCCTATTATTTTCTTTACAAAGTACTCAAGTAATTTCAGTGGAGTTTTGCTTTATTGACCTTTGGGAGAAATTTGTAGTTATTTTTAACCTCTTCTAACCCTGAAAAAGGGTAACAAATGCAGTCAGCACTGGAATGGTAGATTAAAAAAGAAAAGGCAGCAAGGAAAATTTGGTTGAAAATTAGTGAAAAATTGTCTGAATGGCAGATTTAATAAAGGGGAGACTGGAGGGCATGTTTAATGGTTACAACACCAAAAGCCTGATTTATTAAAGCTCTCCTTGACTGGAAAAGCTAGACTATGATGGGGGAACTTGAGTGATCCAGAAAATATATCTGGTCCGGGATTGAAAACATTTGTCAACTAATAGCAAATGCTTTTTAGGAAATCTATTCCAGGTTTGAGGAATTTCCCAGGTTTTCCCATGATAGTCTATCTTCTCCAGTCTTGGAGAGCTTTATCAGGCCCAAATGAGAATGCCACCATTAGGATACAAGTCATAAAATAAATGTTTGTTTGGCGCACCTCATGGTATTTTCATGGATGGAATATGTAAACTATTTTCATGATCTACAGTCTCTGAAATTAAATCTATTTTGGTCTTGTTTTCCGTATACATTTACACACACACAGAACAACCATATAGTAATGTGCTCCAGCGAGTATAATTGATTAAAATGTTTATCTGAGTCAGACCGTGTGTCAGATGGGAATCACATTTCTCTTGGCACATCCCTGCTGCCTAAAATCCCGCAGAAACTCGACCTTGAGGTGCACTTCATGCTTCTCACAGGCCTTCCGCGACACTGATGGACTGGCACCCACATTCCAAAATAACATCTGCTCCTTCATTTTCCCAAACATGAAAAATAGAAAAGTGAAAATCAGAAATCTTTTCCCCATCTACATGAAACTGCCTCTGATTTGTTGATGTGCATCGTTGCTTTTTGATGGTGTTGCTGAATATTGGAAGCATGGAACATTCCCAAGTTGAAATTTAGGGAGGTACAATTATAAAGATAAAGCCAAGGCATTTTTTATAGTTATGGATTGGTTTTGGTTTGGTGTATTGATTGGCCAAATGTAAAAGTAGACCTTGCATCATAAGATAACAAAAAACATGCAGGTTCAGCCAGAGGGGAGGGGACGTGGAGTTAATTTTCACTTAAGATATCCCTTATTATTTAGGTTAAGTTTTTATTTGTTTGAACATTTCCATTGAACACTGCACCGAAAAACTTCCCGTTGTGGGTGCTGTGATAAGCAACATTTGGCTTTCTCAGTATAAATCTACACAAATATGTCACCCACACAAAGTAAATATGTCACGCACACAAAGTAAAGTTAATCAAAACATTACAATCACACAATGTTCAGTGCAAAGTTTCGGGACCACACATCAACCCTTCATCAAGTGGTGTGGTGTGCAGAATAAATGTTTTTGAGAATCTTCTTATGTCTGTGACCCCTTTTAGGAGGTTTGTCTCATGATTCTTGTACTTGTGACACTCACAAAATGGGTACAACAGGGGTGGGGGATGTCAGAAAGGCACAGACAGCAATAAAAATATTGCTAGAAATCTTTCCCTGTTCCACCCAGTGCCAACTAAAATGTTTTTGCGGAAGCTGCACTTTAACAAAGCAATGTATCCAAGTCAATGGTCAGATATTTGCAATCCACCCGGCTAATAGTAATTTAATGAAAGTATTTATTAAATCCCAAAATTATTAAATTGAGGAGTATTTGGGGTGCCTGTGGGGCAGTGTTATGATTTGGGGTGTCTGTAGGGGCAGTGTTATTATCTGGGGTGCCTGTGGGGGCAGTGTTATGATCTGGGGTGCCTGTGGGGGCAGTGTTATGATCTGGGGTGCCTGTGGGGGCAGTGTTATGATCTGGGGTGCCTGTGGGGGCAATATTATGATCTGGGGTGCCTGTGGGAGCAGTTTGTTGAGCTGGGTGGCCAGTGGGGGCAATGTTTATGATCTGTAGTGCAAGTGGGGGCCAGTAATATGATTTGGGGTGCCTTTGGGGGGAAGTGTTATGATCTGGGGTGTCTATGGTGGCAATGCTATGATCTGGGGTGCCTCTGAGGCAGTGTTATGATCTGGGGTGTCTATGGTGGCAATGCTATGATCTGGGGTGCCTCTGGGGCAGTGTTATGATCTGGGGTGTCTATGGTGGCAATGATATGATCCGGGGTGCCTGTGGGGGCAGTGTTATGATATCGGGTGTCTGTGGGGCAGTATTATGATCTGCGGTGCCTGTGGGCAGTGTTATGATCTGGGGGTCTGTGGGGGCAGCATTATGATCTGGGGGGTCTGTGGTGGCAATGCTTTGATCTGGGCAGTCTGTGGGGGCAATGCTATGATCTGGGGTGCATGTGGGGGCAGTGTTATGATTTGGGGTACTTTTGGGGGCAGTGTTATGATCTGCGGTTGCTTCAGTTGGTCGGTTCTATATTCAGAAACATTTTGTGCCCACAAAATGAGATCAGCTTACTGCCTGGATATATAGAATGACCAGGATTTCCATAAATGGAATTTTTCTTCCCTGATGGCATGGACATAGGTTAACAATGCCTGGATTCATTGGGCTCAAATGGTAAAAGTGGTTCAGAGAACATGTAACATCATTTTCACACATGGATTGGCCGCCATAGACCTGAGTCCAGACCTGAGCTCCATGAAGAATCTTTGGGTTGTCCTTTAGGTTTGCAGAGGATCTCAGTCCCTAGAACAGGCCAATTCATCCGGCAGATTAGCAATGCTTTCACAGGATTGCCATTGCTTGCTATTTGCTCCACTCTACATATGTACACAAAACTAATTTCTGGTACAGGTTTACTTTAGGAGAAAGTTTTCTTGATGAAGCAGCAAGTGTTGCCTGACCCCTAGGAAGATTGAAATCTGCTTTCACTACTCTAAACTCCATCCCTAATCCTGTTTTCACTGGTTGCTATTCAATTTATCATAGCTCCTGAAAGTTACGATTAATTACCCTCTGGGTCTTATGGGGGCACAAGCAATAAAGACAGAAATTCTTCTCCTGTAAGAATAACTGGCAGCACCTCTCAGGGCTGAGCTAACGGTTAGACATTGATGAATAATTCCTGGAAATAGGAACTTTAAAACCTAAAAAAAAATGAAAATTATAGGGGTTTTTTGGTATTTTCTTTTTTACATTGTTGCCTAAAAGTTTTTTAAATTCATTGTTTTATATATAAGATTTGTGGATTAGCCATTATAAGACAGCATATGCGTAGCATATCTTTTTTGGCAATGTTGTCTCTCAAGAGATTTCAAGGAGTCTTGGGTGAAAAACTAGAGTCACTCTTTTCACTTATTAACTTGTGTGTGTAAAACTTGTAAAAACAAAAGACTTTTACAACAATTGGGCAAAGGAGATACTGGAAAACATGGGGAAAGGAGATGACAGCTCCACCTGCTGGATAAAAATGAAATAAAAAATATTAATGCAATATCTAATCTTTTCACGATTATAAAAAAAAAATCTTTTTTTGTTATATTTAAGTATATATTTTTATTTCGTATACATGTTACTGCGTGCTATACATTCATTTTAAAGTGACCCTGTTACTTTACACATTACTGTGTTATGAAAGCAGGTACTCCCCATGCTTTCAGTGTCTCCACTTTGCAAGAATACAAGCCAATCAGGGCAAAGCTTTCCGGTGGTGTTTGAGCTTGCTTACACTCTCCCAGCTCCATACATTCCTGTTGTCAAATCCCTTTGTTGCTACCTTCTGGCCAATGGAAAACCGTGAAATATGGCAGGGCCAAGTGGCCAAGCTTTGGAGGCTACCAGAAGATGTCAAAGCTTTGCCTGCTTAGAAAGGCTTGGATGCTGCACTGAAAGCTGCTTGAACTTTAAATCTATCCACAACTTCCCAAGCCAGTTGACTAATTGGGTCCACCAACAAACTGAATTTCTACTTTCTCGCAAACTCTGGATCAGAGTGAGCCATCTGGATCTAACATGACCATTTTGCTAATCTCTACCCACAACCTCACAAGGTTCAGATGGTATTGATTTATTAAAAAGAGAAAATCACAGGGTACTGCTGCCTGTAGCAATAATGCTGCAAACTATCTTAACCAAAAAGCCGGAGACAAGCTATTGATAGCACATGGGATCCTAATACCTCTTTTGCATTAGTGAAACTACCTATAAGGGCCCATCATCAACCTTTTTCTCATTTCAATTTGATACCAAAAAATCAGACAGCTTTAATCTTGGACCTTTGCTGATGTTTACTCTCCTACCCACATCTCCAAAATAACTTACCTCTTATACATACCCCTGAGGAAGCCTAAGAGGGCGAAACGCGTCGGGTTACAAGCAGTTATATTATCATGAGCTAGGTATCTATTGTCTAGTTGAAATCCACTACCCATGATGCAACTAATAGGCTCTGGATATTACACATATCCTTCATGATATCTTGTAAATAGTTGTATGATTTTCAGCCAAAAAAAAACCCTTCTTTCCTCTTTCCTTTATTTATCCAAAAAAAAAAAAAAGAAAATGACTGACAAGTCAGACAAAACCTGCTCTCTCCACCTGTGTCTTGCAGCCTTTCTAAATTTTTTTTTAGATAAGTATTCGTAAGAAAGAGACGCAGTTTAATTTTCAGAGGCAATGCTGGCAAAATACTTGTAGATTCTACATCATTTGTATCGATGTCATCCAAATTCCACTGCATGGAGTGTTGTGCCTTCAGGAATGAAAAGTCAGAAGATCTGGTTGGTCTCAAAGACATTGGGCCTGATTTATGAAAGCTCTCTAAGGCTGGAGAGAATACACCTTCAACACTGAAGCGGGGTGATCCAGCAAACCTGGAATGGATTTCCTAAAATCATTTGCTATTTGTTAGCAAATGGTATGAATCCCTGACCAAATCCATTCTAGTTTTTCTGGATCACCCAGCTTCAGTGTTGAAAGTTTATTATCTCCAGCCTTGGAGACTTTCACTAATCAGGCCCATTGACTGAACACTGGAACCTGCCAACGGCATCAGTATGTACGTGATATTTTAATGCTCTCCTTTGCTATGGAATATAGGAAAAGAGGAAGCCTTTCTGAAGGAAACTTTTCCATTGGGCTGGCAAATATCCCTTCGGAATGGCAAGCACTATGGACCACAGGAGACGTTTTCCCCTCTATGTCAGAAATAGCCCATTAAATGCACAACTCATGGCTGGCAACCACTATTATAGACTCACTGCTGCTTTAATTTACAGGTTTAGACATACTGCCCTTGTCCTAGTTTTTGCTCCAGACGTTGTCTGTAGGTTTTCTTTTACACACAGCCCATTGCGTATACACTTCTGTACAGGTATATAACACAGACGCTATGCAAGACCCAAAAAATCCTGGCCAAAATAGCATGCTTGTGTAGAAACCCAATCTTCACTGCTTCCTTTGGGGACCGAAACACTTCTTTATTTCCCCTTTTCAAAGAAAAACAGACATGATGGCTTAACAAGGGCCGTGAATGGGCAGGCAGGAGAGTATAGAATTCCATCATAGGACTTTGCAGACATCAGTCTCAAAATGCTGCCATTGACATCACAACAGAGGACCTGGAGTTTGGAGTCCTAGACGGGGACAAAACCCAAGGAGAACTGGGGCTGGATACAGAACTTCTTAGAAATGTTTATTATTATTCGCTGCCCTTTTATAGCGGAGTGAGGCAAGTCAATGGATGCCGGCCAGGAAGGCAGATGCAATATCACTCAGCAGGTTCAAAGGATCTTGGTGTTCCAGCGTGATGGGGGAGAAATGACATTGTATCCCACCTGTTATGAAGCCACTGGGGACATCCGAGCATGGACCAATAGGCTAGACTTAAAAAGCTTTGAGTCTGATTTAGTATTTTACTGCTAATTATTTTATAGTGTTTACAATAATTAAATAGCACAAATGGCACCAAGCAAATTGTAAAAAACATTCCCTTTGGGCACAGCACATGTTTCTACAGCCTAAAGAGTCATAAAGAAACAAGAGATGCAGTAAATAATTATACTAATGGGTAGAACTTTAGTTTTGAGTTTAAAATAAAACTGGAGTTGGGGTTGCAAACATGGTACTCATGTGCTGCTACGCACTGTTTGCCTTCAGGCTCTCTCTTTCTAATTGAAATGCACACAAGGCCACAGCAGGAGGAAGGGAGGAGGGCATAAGTCACTGCTCTGACTTATTTACTTATTTGTGTGTGTAAGTCATTTATTAAGCTCTGTTTCAGAATACTTTGACACACAAGCAAAAACACAAAGACCCCTTAGTGCAACTTGTTTGGTACTTTTCTCCCCTTGAGAAATGCAGATGTTATAGTAGGGGAACACAAACCGAGTAAACATTTTAATAGTAATAAGGTGGAACCATAGCATTCATATGCATGTGGGTTATTCAAATCACCACCTTCGGGCATCATGGAAAACATCATTGAAGCCAAACATTTCTTAAATTCTGCACTCCAATTTGTTGTGTCTGGGAAGAGAAAATTTTAGGCAGGGGTGCCAAGGTGGCCAAGCTGTAGACATTCAAGTAATTACATATAATTACCAAGCAGCAAATGTTCTTCATAAAAACCCTCACTGATGGAGTAGCTGCTGGCACTTTGGAGAAATTCATCCTCAAACTTCACAAAAGAACCAGAGAAGTCCTTCAAGTCATATTTTATCTCTCTGCTCTAACTCATCCTATGCACTTGCTCCTAGAATGTCAACCAACTCAGTTGCTTGGAAAGGGGACTTTAAAGTGCTACTAAAAAAAAAAGTGGAAATCTGTACATTTTGAGGATGGATTCATTCACAGTGTCTATGGCTACATAGGTCAGTGAAGGTTTGTTTAAACTCCTATTAATATTTAGTTAAACATTTTTACATAAGCTGGGCCACATCTCAATTTTAAAGCCTAGTTGGCATCAAGATAAGGAAGGAATATGGTTTCAGTCATGTCAAAGTAATAATTGCCTTCTATTCGTTCCAATGCAACTTGCCACCATCTAGCAGGATAGGAACCCAATGGTTGTTGAGTAAGGAAAGCTGTGTATCAGTGCAAAATCAGGTGTCAAAGGTTAATCTCTGGCCTTAATGCCCATTTGGCGTATTTGGTGAGACGTTTGATTCATTATTATAGAATCCCTTTAGCTTTTGTTCTCAATATTCCTAAAGTATAGAAACCCCAGACCAGTGTTTCTTAGCCAGGGTTTTCTGGAACCCTTGGGTTCCTCCAGAAATTGCCAGGGGATCCTTGAGCAATGTGCAATTTCCAACTCAGAAGTCAGTTTAAGTGACACCAATGATCTTTTTGGCTATCTGTAAAGGTGACATTCATTCCAATGACCAGCAATGTAAGAGACATTCTTCCTACTGACCACCACATTAAGTTACTGGGAGATGCGGATATAGGAGATATAAGGGAGGTTCCCTGAGGACCTGAAAGTTATTACAACGGTTCCCCCCACGGTAAAAATGTCGAGAATTATTTCAGCATTATTTCCTCTGCACTAGACATAAATGGAGAACCCATTTATAAGAAAGGTCCCTTTAAGTGTCCCTTGACCAATCACATTCACAGCCATAATAAAATGTTTCATTTTGCTGCATATCAGTTCCCTGCTCTCTGCAAAAAATAATATGAAATTTCCTTGTTAAACCTGAACTGCACATAGTCAAATTATTCTGGAAAATCCCAATTACGAAACCAATTATAACCAGACTATAGTATGTCAGTGATGAAATCTTGTGAGCTATGCAACCTCCGCTGATCTGTTTAGTGGAACATTAAACCAGCTCGAAACAATGAGTGTGATGAAGGAAATACACTTAAGAGTACATGTCATGCTGAAATATAAAATCTCTTTCTAATTCTATGGTCAACATAAAGGAGTTCAACGTGCAGATACTAGAATAATGTGATTTAGATAACATAAAAACTATTCTTGGCCAATCGGGAATCACATTGATAACCTTTTCTTTAAAGTTCCCAAATGTCCATCATTTGAAGGGGTTGTTCCCTTTTTGTAACCAAATTCCCCCGTCAATCTTTCCCACTTAGCTGTCCTTCACTTTTGCAATTTGTAGACCTCTATGAAATATATGTAAGTGTTGCACTACACTGGATCACTCATCCAACAGTTTTGTGAAATCCTGGGGTTCCTCCAAAGGTTGCCAGAGGTTCCATGAACAATGAGGGATCTCTGCCTACCAGGTAAGTTACTTCAGATACCAAGGCATTTTCAGATTTCAAGAACACCATACTGGCACTCTACTAACCACCCATTTAATAGGCATTACACCCACCACTAATGTATGGAGCACTAAAATGACCATCAATGTAAAGGGCCCTTCACTGACTACCAATGTAAAGGGCCACCCAGGTAAGAGCCACTATACTGATCATCCATGTAAGAGACACTACAAATTGCCCAGCAAGGGGCAGGTATTGGCCACCCACTGATCACCAATGAAAGGGTTATTATACTAACTACCTATGTAAATGGCACTACATTGACATAAGGGGCACTTTACTGACTACCCAAGTAGGTCACTATACTGACCAATATATTAAAGAGTACTACACTGACCACCGGTGTAATGGGCACTTCTATAATTACTGAAGTAAGGTGCTCATTACTGACTACCCATATAAGGGGCACGTAACTATCCACTCATTTAAGGGGCAATACACTCACCACCAAGGTATGGGGCACTACACTGACCACCAATGTATGGAGTACTATATCACTTATTAATATAAGGAGCACTTCATTACCCACCATTGTAATGGGCACTTCACTAACCTCGTCTGTAAGGAGTACTACAGCAACCATCGTGGTAAGGAACACTACACTAGCCACCAATGTAAGGGGCACTACACTACACAGCAATGTAAGGGGCACCATACGGATCACCAATGTAAGGGGCACTACACTAGCCACCAATGTAAGGGCACTACACTAGCCACCAATGTAAGGGGCACTACACTGGCCACCAATGTAAGGGGCACTACACTGGCCACCAATGTAAGGGGCACCACACGGATCACCAATGTAGGGGGCATTACACTAGCCACCAATGTAAGGGGCACTACCTGGATCACCAATGTAAGGGGCACTACACAGATCACCAATGTAAGGGCACTACACTAGCCACCAGTGTAGGGGGCACTACACAGATCACCAAGGTAAGGGGCACTACCTGGATCACCAGTGTAAGGGGCACTACACTAGCCACCAATGTAAGGGGCACTACACAGATCACCAATGTAAGGGGTACTACACTAGCCACCAAGGTAAAGGGCACTACAAGGATCACCAATGTAAGGGGCACTACACTGGCCACCAATGTAAGGGGCACCACACGGATCACCAATGTAAGGGGCACTACACTAGCCACCAATGTAAGGGGCACTACAGCAACCATCAATGTAGGGACACTACACAGATCACCAATGACACATCACGTACCCATGTAAGGGGCACGACAATGACAAACCATTTAAAGAACAATTCACTAACATTCCATGTAAGGGGCACTGACTCAACAACCAATATATATAAAAAATAAACATTGCTCGGGGGTTCTATTTCTTCTCCACTCTATCCAAAACCAAAAAAAGTTTTGGCTGGTCTTTCCCCTTAAACATGGACTTATATTTGAGACTTATGAGCTAGTGATAGGTCCTCTTTATTCCAATGCATGTAGCCTAACTAGTATGTTCTGGCCCATGGCAGCGCTGTGTATATTGGTAATTGTCATGTTCTTGAAGTTTAATAATGCATTGTGGATTCCACTGCTGGAATGACAGCTACTCCCTCCTCTATGGCGCCAGAATGCCAGAATCCCACTGACCACAAAGGATTTAGTGGTTGTTTTAATTCATCTGTAACCAGAACTTACATAAATGAAAAGAATGCCAAGCAATCCTTACCCACCACGTGGGAAGCGCCGATACACACAGATAGGGAAAAGAAAACCCCAGGAAACATTATTTATAGCTTAAGTGGCGACATAACGTCACCGCATTGTCATTTTATGTAAAGCCCAATCGAACTTTCAGTTTAAATCACTTCAATACATTCTGAGGGCCCTGATACAGAAGGTGTGCAATGTATTATAGTGTGAAAGCAATCATAGCCCAGGTAAAGGAGGTCGTTCCCTGGCAGCATGCTGCGGAGATAAGGAAGAGCAATAGAGCGACAGACCAAAAGGTAAATACTGATTAAGTTTTCTAGAAAGAGCCACCATGCTTTGGGGGATAACCATCTACCTCTTCATCAGGACTTGGTGATAAAAAAAAATACTGGAACCAAAATCGGTAAATAATAAGGCTAGAGGAACTATTATTATTACACAGTATTTATATAGCACCAACATATTACACAGTGCTGTACAAAGTCCATAATTATGTCACTAGCTGTCCCTCAAAGGAGCTCACAATCTAATGTCCCTACTATAGTTATATATCTTTATTACAGTCTAAGGCCAGTTTATCTAACTGCATGTTTTAGAAATGTGGGAAGAAACCAGCATACCCAGAGGAAACCCACACAAACTCCATGCAGATAGTAGTGATTGAGATTCAAACCTTGTGCCGAGCGCTGCAAAGGCCAGAGTGCTAACCACTGAGCCACCGTGCTGCCATATAAGTACCTAAAGATCCGTTACTGTGTCAGACCAGTGCAGCGCCAAACAGCAGTGGTCTCTCTGCAGAGATCTAACATGAATCACATGACCAATCGCTCTACAATGAGCAAAGCCCCAATTATTGGAGAGCTCTGGAAAGAGGGAATTTGATCCTGTGTCTATACAGAGAAACCACTGATTTCAAAATTTAGGTGCTTCCATTGGCTGTAAAAATAAAATACATTGAATGATTAATTATTAAATGCAGAACTGAAGGAATTTGATCAGCGCACTATATAGGAGGTGTACTGCCACCCATGTGTGTCTGTCAGTGCTGTTTTATTAGAGTGTTGGAGTGCCATTCCAACTAAAAAATAACTTTGGGGAGAGGTTGTTAGCGGGATTGAGAGAGCATGAATGGCACCGCAATACACTGACACAGGTAGTGTTTAAGCTCTGATTTATCTCCCCCATATTAATCAATGCAGAACTGAATTGATTTGATTTATTCATATGCAGCATACCACAGGGGAATGCATTACTCTATGAGGTGCACTGCAACCCAAATGTGACCGTGCTGCATTACCTAATACATGAATGGTACAACAATGTGCCAATGCAAGTAACTGCCAATGCATAGAGTGATTGCATGATTTCAATAATAATTGATTCAACAATCAATACAGAACTGCATTATTTGACTTACTGTAACACAGTGGACTTGATTTATAAAAGCTCTCCAAGGCTGGGGAGGATACACTTTCATCAGTGAAGCTGGGTGATCCAGCAAACCTGGAATGGATCTGGTCCAGGATTGCAAACATTTGCTAGACAAATAGCAAATGACTTTGAAGAAATCCATTACAGATTTTCTGGATCACCCAGCTTCACTGAAGAAAGTGTATTCCCTCCAGCCTTGGAGAGCTTTTATAAATCAGGCCCAGTGCACCACACAGGAGCGCATTACTCTATGTGTGCTGCAAACCATGTGTGTCTGAGTTGCCTTGCCCTAGTGCTATGGGGTAATATTCAAAATGAATTTTGGGGGTGAGCTCTCCAGGGCAGGAAAAGGCACTGTTATGTATCAACACATAATGTTACCACTCCATTTGAGCCCTCCTGGATCAGTGTTTGTATTGGTTTCAGAATCATTGAATGATTTCATAATCAGTACAGAATTTGATTTATTCTGATGCAGTGCTCCAAATGGGAATGTGTTACACGTTACAGCCCATGTGTGTTGGAGCTGCGTAATGTTACTGTTTCGCTATGTCCAGGTTTCCAGGAACCATTATTAGGTCTTGCAGAGCCCTATAACAATACAATAGTACTGCAATGCACTAACGCAGGTAACGTTTCCATTTTAGCCCTCATGGATCAGTGTTTGTACTTGTTTTGGAATGATTGAATATATTGTTAATTAATACAGAACTGCATTGTTCTGATCTATTGAGATATAGCGCAACACCTAGGATAGCGGTACTTTGCGAGGTGTGCTGCATTACATGTGTGATGGCACTGCTTTATCTTAGTCTGTTGGGGTACCAGCCCAACTAAAAAGACTTTGGGGAGAGGTTGACTCCAAGCCAGCATGAACGGCTCCACAATGCACCCACACAAGTAATGCTTCTATTCCAGGCGCCAAGGACTCATCCTCATGTCCTCCCATGCTTAGTGAATTGGTCTTGCAGGGTTCTAGGACAATGCTATGGTAGCCCAATGCCCCAGTATGGGTAATGTTACTCTTCATTATAGCCCTCCGGGATCAGTGCTTGTACTTGTCTGGGGTTCTGTTATAAACCACAATTTCAGAGATGCAATAGAAGCCACCAGAAAGCCCACAGCTCTTTTTAATAATAATAATACATCGTGGTAACACTGTTATAAATCCTATACAATACGACGGATAATGTATCATGCTGGAGGAATTATTATAATTATAGATAATAATAGAGGATTTTCTGAGAAGTGGAGAACAAAGAAAGACAATAAAACCAGGAAAAAATAGTGAAGTACAGAAGGAAACAGTTTACAGCTCTCACATGAAGGTAAGATTTTATTAAATAGGAACTGAAACAACTGCAAATAATTTGGAGTTCATATTATATCTATGGAGTGCGCTGAAAGGAGGTGACTAAAATTCCAAAGAAACATCACATTCTATCCAAAGTCACCATGTAAGGGGAAGGATTACCATGTAAAGCCCAACCCTAGAGCAGAGAAAAGGCAATTAGGTTAACTATATTCTTTGTTGTTTGTTTTTGGAAAAGTTTTTTTACTTCCTGTCCATATGACACCTGTAAAAAGCTTTCACCAGCACAAGGAAAGATCCTACCCTTCCACTCTAAAAACACTTTTATCTTGCCCCCATTGAAGAGATTTTGCCATCACTGCCTTCCAACAGGAATGGATGAGACATATCCCCAATAAGGACCCAGACCGGAATACGAATCTGAAAATATATTTGTACATTATTTCTCATTTCTTCCTTATGCTATACATATGAATTTAACTTAATTTCTAATTCTTAGAATTGTTGTAGAGGTCACATGATCACCTCCATAGTAAAACAGCTCTAAACCAATCATCTGGTCGGGAAGCTAAATTTTTATGAGGAGTTCATCTTACAAAATGTTCTTGTACATAGAAATTTGAGAACACCCACCATCCACATAGTGATGCAAATGAGGTCTAAGACCTGGCTATTATATCTGGCAGGGGTGTGTGGCTGACAAGAGTGGCTGAACAGAATTTCAACTCTCTTACAGCACACTTTCATCCCTGGGCATATTTCTTGGACAAGGTAAAGGGGCCATAGGGACAGAAGAATTGGTAAGAAAAATAGAGGCAACATGTCACCAGGATCTTTATCATAAAGTACAGATTTTATTAAAGAGATCTTATGACAGTGCAGATTTTTGGCCAGGAAACCATCATTAGGTTTATTCTTCCTTATCACTGGACAGCCAATGCTTTGAGTCACCCCAGTTGTATCCTCACCTGCCCTAAAATATAGATGAAATCTTATTGGTTACTTCGAGGAGCACAGATTTATTTTTTCAGATCCAACTTTTATTTTACATCACGCTCACTGTACTGGTTCACTACGGCAATGTAACAGTTATATCAGATAGCTGAAACTTGACAGATAGCCTGGAAACCTCAGAAGCCACCCTTACCCTCTCCCCGAGAGCAGCGGCGTATCCGCTTGGCTGGGGACGAGAGGACTCTGGTACTAATTACTTCGTCTTGTTTCTGATGCAGTTATGAGAAAAATGCTTTGGAAAGGCTCTGGTGGTTTCTTTGACTTTTCTTTGCCCTGAAGTGTCTGAGGAGGGGGAGACCACCAACATATATACAGATGAAGGAGACATGAATGGCAGGTACTCTTTATCCTATGTCTGAAGCTTGAAATGAAACATCGACCCTAAATAAATGCAGGTAATTGTGCAATTGCTGCGCCTACCTCCTTGGCGGATGCTTTCGGGTGGGCTTAGGGTTTGGGAGGTAATTTTTTTGGTCACAGTAGGAAATATGAAAAGGCTGAAAAGATAACATGAGAATGCACAGTACACATAGTGATGGTGGAATCTACCCAGATTTGATTCGGTCCAGGGGATAAAACCCATTCATACCTAACCAATGTCCACTTTGCCAAGGTTATGGTTGGCAAAGTAAAGTGCAGTTGGGAAGAGCCTGTTATAATTGGTGGTTGCCAGGAACAGAACCACCCCTAACATCCACCAGCCAATGGGAACTTTGCTTACTCTATACTTTAACAACCACCAACTGTTTGCATTGTCAGATACTTTGAGGTTCTTCGATTTTCTTCTATGAAAATTTATAATGACAAATGGTTAAAGCTCGAGTTGAAATCTATAACTATAAATAGTTACATAGTTAGTTAGGTTGAAAAAGGATATAATCCATCAAGTTCAACCACTAGGGGAATAGTGGCTTCCTGGATGTATGAAACTCCTCCTGACACACGAGTGGCAATATTGTTCCCTAGTGGCTTCATCTGCTCCAGATTTGTTCAGCTTTGCTTCTGAGCCAGCAGTGTTTGATATTCAATCTGCAAACCAAAACTGGTCACTATCCAACTCTTAGAGGACACATTATGTGATTTTTGTGAATATGGGGTTTTGTTGATGAATTTTTCTTTATTTCTTCTTCCCCTGAAGAAGCAGGTTTCATCCTGCAGAACGCGTTGGATTAAAGGGAATATCTGGATTAAAATTGTGACTTTTATGCTTTTATTCAATTGTGGACTGACTCAGGAAGTTTTATTTCTATTAAAAACGTATGTCATTTATGTGTTAAATTAGTTTTTATGAATAATTTATCAATAAACTTTTTTTGATGTTTTATTAAGGATTGCATTACAGAAACTCCCTACCTTTTTTAGACTGCTCCATTTTAAAAGCAATTATTAGCCCACTCTTTGGGTGGTTTTACAACGTTTGTCACAAGAGGAAAATCATATCCCAGATATAAAACTATAGGCATAACTGATCCAGAGGAAGGCTAAAAAGAACCCAGGTTCAGTTTGCTCCAACAGGGGAAAAAAAATTCTAATACATGATTACATTTTTAACAAAGTCATTAAAGTAGATTTAATTCCTAACAGGTTAATATCAATTGTTGTCCTGGATATTATATAATCACTTCCTGTCTACGTGCACACTCCAGTGTCAACTGCACATTTTTGCACTGGACTAGCAGCAACAGTTAACTATGTAATATGTGTCAAAATGGATGCTTGTAGTTTCCATCAGAGCCTGACAACACAGGAACACATCGAAGAGACAGTAGTCACCCTATAAAAGGAAGTGCCTGAACAAGGAGCTTTATGGCGGGATTACTAAGTATTTGTTAAATTAGGAAGGGTCAAATAAGAATAAAAATGACCCTAATGGGAACACAGGCAGAAAAATGAAATTTTTATATATAAATTGACTGCCTTTAGATTAAAAGTCCCCCTCTGTGGACAAATGGCGTGCCTCATGCCAGTTCTCAGCCTCTTCCCAATCCCGGTGCATATTGGGAGATTATATCGCAGATGTTGGGAAGTCTCCGTTTTCTCGGCCTCCTGTTGCACAGCATCACAGCTGGTCATCCCATTAACATGAACATGCTCAGGACGGGTCGTTTTAAGCGAATGTGCGGCTGTGCTCGCGGTTTCATCCCCGTTTCTGTTCAACATTTATTGCTTCAGAAAACATCTGGTTTGGGAGTTTTGCAAAATCACACACGTATTTCATGCGGCCTGCCCTTCTCCTGTTGACAGGGAGAATTTTTTAATAAGGGTTAATATCATCTTTTCTCCCTCTGTGTCTTGGAGTTGGGGAGTAATATGAAAAGAAGGTTCCCCCCACCACCTTCCTCCCTCCTCCTCCTCCCATCCAACCGCCATACAAGCCTCGTTTTATGGCGTCCCATATAAGACACCTAGATGTCTGACTTCCTCCTCTCCTGGATTGGGATGTAAGCTTCAGCTCAGAGGACCAGACCATAAAACAGGAAGGGGATCGAAAATCTTTTACTGGTTAAGTCTGATTCCAAAAAGATTGGAAAGGGAGGCGACGGGAACCAATTCAGTTCAAGAAGTTAAAGGAGAACACATTTTCAAAGCCATTTTCCATCTTCATTCAACGCTCTTCTGAAATCAAAATCTGACCATTTTAAAAATAAATGATCTGCCAATTCAGATATGACCTTTTTAACACAGGGGTCTGGGGGCCAATGATAAAAATTCCTCCTACATTGCTGGCCAGTGGGAAGAATGTCACCCCTACAGAAAAGAGACCATTGGTGTAGGTGGTAGCAGACCTGAGAGACCCAAATCGTTAATTGGTCAAGGTACACTCTAGCTACCACTGGAGTAGCCCTAGGGTTCCATGGAAGCCTTGTTGAGAAACACTGGGTCAGAGCCCTGTGTGTCAATTGCTTTGATAAAAATATGGAACTCATCAGCAAGGAAAGCCATGGCTAAACTTTGTCACCTTCCAGTCCAGTGCCTACGGGACAGCCTTTCTATAACACAGCATGACAATTATACAGTATCTTTGAGACAAATTGGAGGACAGAGTTTCTTTGAAGGTACATCTTGAGCTCTAAATTCCACCCCTAAATGGTCCAAAGGAACCATTTATGGACCATCTAAGGAACCATTTAAAAGGTCCAAAGTAACCAGAGGATTAACTAGAAATCAGTAGACCCCCGGAAAGACTTGGATGGAGCCTCCTCATAGAAAAAAGGCCTTTCCCCATGTACCCCATACACCCCATAACATGTTCAACCCATATCCCCTTTACACTCTTCCTACTCTATTACACCCTCCATATATACCTCTAAGCCACTTTATTGTACCATATTCTACCCCATGACACCACCTGTGTACCATTCACACCCTATCCCATACCTCTATGGGTACCTATCAATGAACCCTCACCCATCATCTCAACTCAGCAAAATGCCACGACATCAGTGACGTAAACAGCACCAACGACAAGGGCAATCTCTGCAAATAGGCATAGGTTAGATTACGGGCAGACAGTCCAGGCAGGCAGCAAACAAGACAAATGACCAGAACCAACTTGGGTTAGGGCAAGTATCTTTAGATCACATATTGCAAAGAGTAATGTATTTCTGGTAATGGCACAAGGCATAAAACCAGGTGCCCGCACCGCATCTCCCAGAGCACATAGGACTGTACACCTGCACTATAAGGACACACTTAAATCATAATGCATAAAAAGAATACAAATTAGTCAAAAAAAAGTTTTCCTTATTCAAAGCTGAGGCAGCAGGGTAAAATATTACAGTGTTATGGGATCAAAATTCCCTGAACTACACCCAAAGCATATCTGAGAGGTTATGATATGGCACTCCCAGATCTGAATTACTTGCAGGAATTATATTCCTTCCTTGCCCCAAAGCACACAAAGTTCACTGAAACTAAAAATACATTGTAACATTATCCTAAAATAAATGTATACACCAATAATTATGGTAAGTGTGTGTCAATATTACTTGAAGGAGGGCTGAGTATAGACTGCGCAGATTTTCATCTGATTTGACTTTCAGACAACAATCACAAACAAAAATAACAATGATTAATAATTTTGGAAATTAATTGTCAAATGAATCTTTGTTTTGCGGATTCTACACAAGGTTGCAGCAATTCTTCTGCTCTGTTCTGGTAAAGAGCGACTGAATCGCCATCATATCAGAAAATGCAAAATTTGATTTTTGCTAATTGATAAATTTACAGTCAATTTGTACAAAAATAAATATTTTTCAGTCTTTGTCAGATAGGAAAAAAACATCTATGGGTCATCTTTTAAAATCATCAAAAGTAATAAAAAAAGACAAATTAGTTAAAAAAAAGTTTTTCTTATCCAAAGCTGAGGCAGCAGGGAAAAATATTACAGAAAAGTAGAAAAGTCTAAGGGCAACTTTAATTTATGGTTCATTCTTTTTTCTGTTTAAATCAAATGGCAAATAAATGTACTTTTTGGTTAAAAGTTGTGTGAATCCTGGGTAGCAATATTTTTATTTTTGCAAAGAAAAAATTTGGGATTTTTAGAGATATCCAATATAAAAAAAACTTTATATATTTTTATTTACAAATAATAAAACAAATAAAAAAAACTCATTATTAGCGTAATATTTGGTTGCTTTTGAGTTATTATATCTTCTAGAATTTTCACAGTCACATCTAAGTTTTCCAACTTTGCTCCCTAGGTTTCTGGTAAATCATATATAATGTTTCTACATGTTGTCACTTACACAATAGAATTTTTTCACCCCAGAAGCTTTGGATTTTCGACACGCTTCATGGCACAAGAGCTGCTTTCTCAAGAATATTGAGAGCAAATGATTTAATTTATACTCAAAAGCATTGATTAAAGCACCACCAATATTATTATATAATTATTATTAATAAACACGATTTATATAGCGCCAACATATTATGTAGCGCTGTAAATTAAATAGGGGTTGCAAATGACAGACAGATACAGACAATGACACAGGAGGAGAGGACCCTGCCCCGAAGAGCTTACA
>NC_092864.1:12291215-12293236 GCF_032062135.1 Pyxicephalus adspersus
TAATAATATTATTTATAAACAGGATTTATATAGCGCCAACGTATTATGCAGCGCTGTACATTAAATAGGGCTTGCAAATGCCAGAGTGATACAGACAGTGACACAGGAGGAGGAGAGGATCCTGCCCAGAGAAGGGCATTACATTACTAGGTAACTCCTCCTCATATAAAGTCTCCCCCCAATCAATGAACCTACATACCTCAATGGGTCTGATTTATTAAAGCCCTTCAAGGCTGGAGAGGATACACTTTAATCAGTAAAGCTAGGTGATCCAGCAAACCTGGAATGGATTTGCAATTTTCTAACACATGTTTTAAGACTTGGATCAGATTAATTCCAGGTTTGCTGGATCACCCAGCTTCAATGATAAAAATGTATCTTGTCCAGCCTTGGAGAGCTTTAATAAATCAGGCCCAATGTGTGGCATCCCGCATACGGGGCCAGCTTCCAAATTACCATTTATTAAAGTATAAACACTTATATATAGACCCCAAAGCAAAAAGAGAAGCAAAGCTTGTGCATCAATGGGCAATGTGGCAGTCCATATGTTTCTATATCATCACAAGTTCTACATACAAAACTATAATAAAAATATGTCATTGAATAGACGACACATTAACCTGCAATGGTCGCATTATTTATGGATTTCTGGTCCTTTAATGAAAGGCTTGAGAAAGTCTAGGAAAAATTGGCAACAAAAACAAGTAGAACTTAAAGCCTCCAGACTAATTTACAAAGGTTTATAACATTCGAAGGTGCCACGGTGTTCCCATTTTTTTTATTTCTAACCTGCAAGATGTCTGAATCCCTCTGCTTTCTATCATTGCCGGCCTGTTTTTCCAAGCCGTGCTCCGGACCCATGCTGGTTTAGCAGAGCTCAGTCTGGGTACACGCCTGCCTCTTGTAATCAGCTTTGACACCTAAGGCAATAATGAAAAGAGATATTATGTGTTTGAATTACCAGGGGAGCATGTCTCGGCCCTGTAAAGTATACAGGTAACACCAAATGTGTGAATTACGGGGTAATTATGGCCAATGAGTTTTTTCCTGTTAAACAGGAGGACTGAGAAAGACTTGTGAGTGTGACGAGAGCTGCACATGCAACCTTCTGGGCCTGACGGATAAATTAGTAGAGTCCCCCTCTATTGATGAGCATAATAACCCCTTTTATGCCAGCAAGGCCTAAAGTGCTGCGGTAACATAATGGTGACCATAGTTATGGGGGCTCCGGGTATACAATGGTTTCTTTAACACGTTGAGGTCAGATCCAAGTAGATTTAACCACCGGAGTGCCAGGGTAGACGACAATGGAAGGGATTTTTGTCTAGAAAAAACTGTTTTGTTTTATAATCCTGACCCTTGTTAGAATTAGTGACTTGCCTTTGAGGCAGGAATTGGATCGCACTGATTTGTTTTAAGAAAGTCTGGAAGTTCGATCGGAGGATTTTTTTGGCCTGGTTTTAATTATTCTGCTTATTTAAAGACGTTGGGTAAAAAACGGTTAGTGATAGGTAATGCAATCCAGAAAATGTCACAACTCTGCTGAAGGCAAAAGGGTCTCTTCTGTAAAATGTAAATCTGCTTCTGTATGTTGTGAGTCTTAGTTGTGTACATTATGTGTCTTGGTTCTGTACATTGTGTGTCTTAGTTCTGTATGTTGTGTGTCCTGGTTCTGTACGTTGTGAGTCTTGGTTCTGTATGTTGTGAGTCTTGGTTCTGTACATTGTGTGTCTTGGTTCTGTATGTTGTGTGTCTTGGTTCTGTATGTTTTGAGTCTTGGTTCTGTACATTGTCTGTATTGGTTCTGTACATTGTGTGTCTTGGTTGTGTATGTTGTGTGTCTTGGTTCTGTACATTGTGTGTCTTGGTTCTGTATGTTGTGTGTCTTGGTTCTGTATGTTGTGTGTCTTGGTTCTGTATGTTTTGAGTCTTGGTTCTGTACGTTGTGAGTCTTGGTTTTGTATGTTATGTGTCCTGGTTTTGTATGTTGTGTGTCTTGGTTCTGTATGTTGTGTGTCTTG
>NC_092864.1:12293693-12302987 GCF_032062135.1 Pyxicephalus adspersus
GTCTTGGTTTTGTATGTTTTGTGTTTTGGTTTTGTACAATGTGTGTCTTGGTTCTGTATGTTGTGTGTCTTGTTTCTGTACATTGTGTGTCTTGGTTCTGAATGTTGTGTGTATTGGTTCTGTATGTTGTGTGTCTTGGTTCTGTATGTTGTGTGTCTTGTTTCTGTACATTATGTGTATTGGTTCTGTACATTTTGAGTCTCGGTTCTGTATGTTGTGTGTCTTAGTTGTGTATATTGTGTCTTGTTTCTGTATGTTGTAAGTCTTGGTTCAGTATGTTGTGAGTCCTGGTTCTGTATGTTGTGTGTCTTGGTTCTGTACATTGTGTGTCTTGGTTCTGTGTATTATGTGTCTTGGTTCTATATGTTGCGAGTCTTGGTTTTTTATGTATTGTGTCTTGGTTTTGTACGTTGTGTGTCTTGGTTCTGTATGTTGTGTGTCTTAGTTGTGTACATTATGTGTCTTGGTTCTGTATGTTGTGTGTATTGGTTCTGTATGTTGTGTGTCTTGGTAGTGTACATTGTGTGTCTTGGTTCTGTACGTTGTGTGTTTTTGTTTTGTATGTTGTGTGTATTGGTTCTGTATGTTGTGTGTCTTGGTTCTGTACATTGTGTGTCTTGGTTCTGTATGTTGTGAGTCCTGGTTCTGTATGTTATGTGTCTTGGTTCTGTACATATTGTGACTCCTTGTTCTGTGTATTCTGTGTCTTGGTTCTGTATATTGTGTGTCTTGGTTCTATACATTGTGAGTCTTGGTTTTGAATGTTTTGTGTCTTGGTTTTGTATGTTGTGTGTCTTAGTTGTGTATATTGTGTGTCTTGTTTCTGTATGTTATAAGTCTTGGTTCTGTATGTTGTGTGTCTTGGTTCTGTATGTTGTGAGTCTTTGTTGTGTACATTGTGTGGCTTGGTTCTGTGTGTTGTGTGGCTTGGTTCTGTAAGCTATTTATAATATCTGTATTCTGAGTCTTGGTCTTATTTCTTTGGTATGTGTGCCATGGTTTTGTATGTTTTGTACCTTGGTTCTGCGTCTTAATTCATAGTGTTCTATGTCTTGTTTATGTTTCCTATATGTCCCGGTTCTGTGCTCTGTGCCTTGGTCTTGGTTCTGTGCCTTTGTTATGTGTGTTATGTATTTTGGTCTTGGTGACGTGTGTTCAGTATCTATGTTCTTCATATTAGTTCTGCATGTTCTTGTTTCTGTATGTTCTGTATCTTGGTTCTGTTTGTTATGTGCAATGGTTTTGTGTGTTCAGTGTTTTAGGTCTGTATGTTCTGTGAATTGTTTCTTTGCATTCTGTCTTCTGGTTTTGTATGTTATTCTATACTTTGTGTGTTTTGTGTGTATTCTGTGTCCTTGTTCTATGTGCATTGTGTTTTGGTTTTGTATGTTTTGTGCCTTGGTTCTGAGTTTTGGTTAGGTCTGTTCCTAATTTTGACACTGGTTATGTGTTTTGCTCATTGTTTTTTTTTTTGTTCTGTGTCTTGGTTCTGTTTCATTGTTATGCGTGTTCAGTATTTTAGTTTGGGCTTTGTGTTTTCTGTGTCTTGCTTTTTGTGTTTTTTTGTTTCTCTATGTTCTGTGTCTTGGTTCTGTACATTCCTTGTGTGTAATGAGTCTTAGTTCTATATTTATGGTTCTGTGTTCTATGCCTTGGTCTTGGTTCTGTGTATTCTCTGTCTTAAGCTACGTACACACGTCAGATTTTTATCGCCCGATAATCGGCATCGGCCAATTATCGGGCGAAAATCTGCCGTGTGTACAGTCGGTGTCGTCCATCGTCCGGACGACCGACCTGCCGGATCCACGGACGATGGACGACAGCCGATCCTAATGAAAGGGAAGGGGAGAGCGCGCAGCAGGGTGCCGCTCCGTCGCTCTCCCCCTCCCCTCTCCATAGAGCATGAACGGTGCTGTATGTACAGCACCGTTCATGCATCGTGCACTCCCTTGTCGTTGGAAAGGATCGTGAAAGATCCTTTCCAACGACAAAAATTGGAAGTGTGTACGCAGCTTTAGTTTGGTGTCTTCAGTATTCTTTTCTGGATCCTGACTGTTCTGTGTCCTAGTTCTATTTTCTTTTTGTTTCTGTGCTTTCAGTATTTTGGCTCTGTGTGTTCAGTATTATAGTTCTGCATGTTCTTGTTTTTTGTATGTTCTGTGTATTTGTTTTGTCTTTGTATTGTGTGTAATGTGTCTTAGTTCTGTGTATTCTGTGCCGCTGCTTGCTGGTCTGTGCCTTGGTTTTGTGTACTCAGTGTCTTGTCTTGTTTTTGTTCTTGTTTTTGTATGTTCTGTTATGGCTTTAAACATTCTTTGTCGTAGTGCTATGTATTTGTTTTGTGTTTAGTTGTGTTCAGTACTTCCGGTCTTGGTTCTGCAAGTTTTTGTTTCTGTGTGTTATGTGCTTTATGTCTTCAGTATTCTGGTTTTGGTTCAGTGTTTTTTTGTATCTTACTTTATTTATTTACATTATTTATTTTAGCATTGTGTGTAATTTGTCATTGGTCCGCGTGTTCTGTTTTGTGTTGCGTGTCTTTGTTATAGTATTCAGTATTCTGGGATTGTGAGTTTTTGAATTCTTGCCTTAGTCCTGTGTGTTCTGTGTCTTGGTTCCACGAGTTAATTTTACTGTATGTTCCGTGCCTTGGTCCTGCATGTTCTGTTTCTTGGTCTCAATTCTGTTTATTCTGAATATTGGTTTTGTATATTTTGTGTCGTGGTCTTGTTTCTTTATGTTCCATGTCTTGGTCTATGTTTTGTGATTTGGTTCTGTATGTTCTGTGTCTTGGTCTATGTTCTGTGATTTGGTTTTGAATGTTCTGTGTCTTGGTCTATGTTCTGTGACTTGGTTCTGTATGTTCTGTGTCTTTGTTCTGTATGTTCTGTGTCTTAGTCATTGTTCTATATCTGGGTCTATGTTCTGTGACTTGGTTCTCTATGTTCTGCGTCCTGGTCTTGGTTTTATATATTCTATCTCTTGTTTTTGTATGTTCTGTCTTGGTTCTGTATGTTTTGTAGTTTAGTCTTGGTTCTGTATGTTCGGAGTCTTGGTCTTAGTTGTGTATGTTCTGTATATTCTGTGTCTTGGTTTTGGTACTGTCTTGTGTCTGAACATTCTGTGCCTTGGTCTCGGGTCTGTAAATTCTTTATCTTGTTTTATATGTCCTGTCTTTGATCTCTATGGTAAGTGTCTTGGTTCTGTATATTCTGTATCTTGGTTCTCTATGTTCTGTACCTTGGTCTTGGATCTTTAAATTCTATGTCCAGTTTCTTTATGTTCTGTCTTGGTTCTGTATGTTCTATAATTTAGTCTTTGCTTCGTATGTTCTGTGTTTTGGACTTAGTTCTTTATATTTCGTATCTTGGTCTACATTCTGTGTTTTGGTCTTGGATGTTCTCTGTACTCTTTCTTCTAGTTTTTTGTCTAGTTCTGTGTTTTGGTTCTGTAACCCCCATTCATGCTATTCTGTGTATTAAATGAAGGAAATCTTATACTGGGACCAGGGAATTTGCTTTCATGTTCCCTGGATCCAATACAGCTAGTAATAAATGATACTATTACTATTTGATTTATTAAAGATAAATACCCAAAACAAGACACAGTATTTACTATGATTGCAGTGTAGGACCTTCATCAATCAGCTTTTGGTGCAGGAGTGAGTAAGTATGCAAGTGATGGGGAAGATCTAAGTGTTAGGTAGAAGAGTGTATTGCAGAGGATACTTTATTATAAGTACTATATTTAAATACTATATATCATACTATATATAGTACTATAATATCAGAAAGCTGAGGATATTCTGCACCCTAGGCTTCAGCCTACATAGCCCTAGCACAGATCCAGGTTTACTGGTCCCTGTCTACACCTCTCTCCCAGCTCTGCCATGTCTCATTCTCCACAAAATCTGTTGCGATAAAAACCCGGCTGTTGTACAGATGTTGTATAATGAGGAACAATCACTAGATTGATGGTTCCAGTTGCTACAGTCATTGTACATTGTCTGAGAACAGAGACCCTGACTGTAAAGCTAAGTAATTAATCAAGATGCTGTCACTCATCAGTCTACCCATCATCGCTCACAATAGTTTCAATCCGACTCATTAAGGGTTTCTCGAAAAAGCTGCTGACAGCCCCAACTCCATTTTGTATGAGGTCATCTCCTGTTTACATGGCAGATCCAGTGGGTGCAAAGTCTTTCATTTGTGATGTAACACAGAGCTTTACGTATCATGGAGTCTGAAGAAAGAACTCTTCTTCTGATTTAATGCTCCTATCAGAACAAAGGGCATAAAATATCTGCTGTGGGTGAATAAGCTATTTCTAGCTGTACAGTCCACAACCGGCCTCGATGACGGAGTATGGGGAGACTTGTTCAATGGTTGCAACCAAAATCTGGTTGCCAAGTGAAAGACAAATAATTGCCAACCTTGCCAACTAATGCATGGAAAATTAAATATTACGTTATGGTATATTTCTCGGTGCAGGATCCCTCCTGCGCTTTTTTTTTAATACCCCTCCACTAATCATCTTCCACTCAATGGTCAAACAACCAGTTCCTAGTCCAGCACAACCCAATGGATGGGGCAGCCCGTAAACATACAATTCTACAGCAGTGATCTTTTTGGGTTTATTGCTAGCTTATTGTTAGTGCCAACACCAGATAATTACAATACAAGTTTGTGAAAGAGTGCAGGCAGACAAAGGGGTTTTTGTTGGCAAGAAAATGCTATTTTCATTGCTATGTGCCAGAAATGGCACTAAACAGGGTATTCATGTTGTACCATGAGGTATTCCAAGTAGGTAACTGTACATTCAAGTGCTCAGTTAGTAATCCTAGTCACCTATATTCCCAACGCGATTCGCTTTTACAAGGTTTTTTCAGGGGTGACTGTGACGTGTGATGCAGAATATCTGGACCATCGTGGAAAGTTTGTTCAGAACTGTTCGTTGGGTATGACCCGCCAATTGCCCATTGTTTAGAATTTCATCCACATGGAAGAAGAGGAAGCAGAGAGACAGCCTGTCTTGCTGCTTGCTGTTCATCCAAACTTCCTATGATCGTCCATATATTCTGATACTTTATCGCAATCTTTTTCACTTCCTTATATCATTGGAGGCAGAACACACAAGCCACATCCCTATTAGTATTCAAAACCAAACGGGTTCACAGAAAGTGGAACTTTCGAAGGCATGACACAACAAAATATAAATATATATATATATAAAAATGTACATTTTTTTATTTAGACATATTAAAATAGTCTCTACATACATAGTAATAAAAGCCCAATATGATATAATACATGAGTGTACACAAAACCCTCTTTATATCACACAAATGTGACCCCTATAAATGAATAATTCGAATATAAGGGAATCAGTGAATCATCCAACGCATTTCGCAGAACTGGGCTGCTTCCTCGGGAATGACTAGAGGATCTGGACATAAACATCACAATATAGGTTAGTATATAAAATAAAGAAGCTTACAATGACTTTTAACAAAAAATTAAGAAAAGAGAAGCGTAATACTATGTTTCTTGTAGCAAAGGATTGTTGGTTGCTAAAATGCACAAAGCACTGCATACAAAAGTGATAGCTCAAAGGGCTGAGGAGGTCTCCAATTCCTATAAGTTTTTTTTTAGTTTAGTTAACCGCTTCCATTGGCTTGAATAAGGATGCATTCCAAGGGCAATGAGTTACAGATAAACATGGTTGCTTTGGGATTTTGCTAAGGGAATAGTGATGGCCCTTACGGTGCAGTGAACCACAGCAACGGCACTCAATTGTACGACAAAGCGTTTGGCACTAAAAAGTTTAGGGTGATGTCATGGGGTCCCTGGGAAGGGCTAACCAGGTGTTTTTTTTACCTCAAGAGGATTTATTCTTGTTCTAGGACTATGGCAAGTAACAGATTTACAGCCAATCAAAATGTATTTGTACATACATCACAGTACATATGTACTATGATACATATTCACTTCAAAGGAAAAATTTTCATCACCCCAATACCGAACGGTGGGAGCAAATCAGAGATAGTGCTGAGCCTTTGCCAGCCTTGAGAAGCTTTTGTGAGCCCTAAACTGGCATGAAGCTGCCCCTTTTTTTTTTGCCCAGTCAGCCAAAAGCATTGAAGCTGTGTGCCCTAGAAAAGTGCCCTGAATGAGGAGAGCGCAGATCTCCAAGACGACCAGATCTGAACGGGAACAGCTTGCTACACAACAAAATAGGACACGGCGGTGGTGGAGAGGGGCATCTGACACAGCGTTTTATGGTTGGGGTGAGAAAGGGGATTTAAAATGCAGATAATTCTGGCTAAATTTTAATTTATTTTTTAAGAGAACCAGTCACAACCAGCTTTGTGAAAGAACATGAAACAACATTAAAGTCCAATCAAATCCTATAAAGAAACTTTGCAAAAAAGTTTTTTTTTGTACATTATAACTACAAGTGAACAGAATCTATGTATAAAGCAATGAATCTGACGTTCACCATTTTCCAGGTCCATGTGTTTTCAATGCAATGATTCATTCTTCACTAGAAAATGATTAGTATAATTATAAAACAGAATTTATATAGCGCCAACATATTACACAGCGCAGTACATTAAAAAGGGGTTGCAAATGACAGACGAATACAGACAGTGTCATAGGAGGAGAAGACCCTGCCCCGAAGAGCTTACAATCTAGGAGTTGGGGAAAATGAATGTCAGATTCACTGCAGGGACCCTTTTCAGTTCAGTTATAGGATATATCAATCTTCAGCCACCATGTAACAGAGTTGGACTGATCCACGCTGTGTGGAAAGCAGTGCCTCCCTGCTGCAGTCCAATAGACCCCCAGTCAGTGCCAGAGCCCTTCACTTACCAGGGTGCATGATTCACCTTAAAGCTAGAAACTGCTAAAAATTTTGTGGAAGCAGTGACTCTCTGCTGTAGTCCAGTATGCTATTTGTGGGTCAGAGCTAAAGCCCTTCAGTTTCCAGGGCATATAAGCCAACATGCAGCAGAGACAGACTGCTGGACTTACTGAGCAAGCAGGGACTGTCTGCAGTAGTCCATCAGTCACCAGGGTGCATATGCCAACATGCAGCAAATCCGGACCACTGAGCTTCGTTGTGCAAGCAGTGGCTCCCTGCTGCGCTCCAATATGCACCAAGTCAAGCCGAACTAGAGCCCTTCACTCATCAGGGAGAGTTTGTCATAATGCAATATGTGTGCAAGAAGCATCTCTCTGCTGCAGTGACAGAGCCTGAACCATCACACAGCAGAGTCAGACCACTGTGCTTAGTGTGCAAACAGAGGCTCCCTGCTGCAGTCCAATATGCAACTGGTAAATCAAAGCTAGAGCCCATCACTCACAGAAATTATAAGCTCCCTTGCAGCAGAGCCAGACCATTGCATTTTGCGTGCAATCAGCAGCTCTCTGGTGCATGAGTGGTGCATATTGGCCGGATTTGAACTGCTGCCTTCTGTATGGAAGCAGTGTCTCTCTGCTGCAAACTTATACATCCCTGTAGGTCAGCGCAGCAGCCCTTTACTTGCCAGCAAAAATGCCAAGCCAGCGTGCTACAATTTGTCAGCAGCAGCTCAGTGCTCCAGTCAGCAATGTTATTACTATTACACAGTATTTATGAGCATCAATCATCTCTGCTGCGGTCCAACATGTTCCCCGTGAATTAGGAGTCCACTTATCAGCAGGGAGCATGACCTGAGCCACAGTGACAGCACTGGGAACCCAACGCTGCAAATGGCCACTGAATGAAATCAGTGAAATCAATGAAATGACAGTGACATCTAACAAAGCAATAGGAAAAACCAAAGCAAGCCATACACTATGCGATATAACGGATCAATTATAATAAAAAAGGTGAATACATCATAAAAACATTTACATGTTTGGCTGAATGTCAATCAAAATATAAATCAGCTGATGCAATTTTTTGTTATTGGATAATAATTGATTATCATATTTTTATAGAACTTGAGTCTATTTCTAATTATTCCCAAGCTTTCTCCATCCATTATCCAATATCTATCCATTTTGTGCATTTGATTCAATTAGAAAATCTGTGAATTAAATTTGACTTATAAATCACTTTCTAAATGAATCCAATGTAAAAAAGGTGAGCTGAGTGAGTGAATCTTGGAAATACTTATAACAGATCAACATGTCACCCAGATAAGAGCAGCCCGGTGGCTCAGTAGTTAGCACTCTGGCTTTGCAGTCGTGGGTCCCAGGTTTGACACTGTCTGCATGGAGTTTGTATGTTCTCCGTGTGTGTTTCCTTCCACATTCTGAAAGCATGTTAATTGGTTTCCCCCCAATATTGACCTTAGACTGTATTAATGACTATGGTAGGGATATTAGATTGTGAGCCCATTTAGGGACAGCTAGTGACATGACTATGGACTTTGTACAGCCCTGTGTAATATGTTGGTGCTATATAAATCCTGAATGATAAAATATTGATAAAAATCAATCATTTATCCAACCAGTGGATGAAACACTAAACACTTACAAACAACCCATGAAATAGTTAAACAATATTCCTCGGGGAAGCTGATGAACTTTTTGCTTGTGTTTTATTTTCTTTTTCTTGTTTCTCGCTGTCGGTGATTATAACATAAAGCAGAGAAAAATGTGATAAAGTAAATGTATAGTTCTCATCTGCAAATACAGACGGCTGCCGGCAGACAGAATGTTATTGGGGCAGCGGAGAGAAGGAGAAGAGTTTTTACACATACAGGGACGCCCTGTCAGCAAAATTCACAGAAAACCAAAAACTAGAAAAGAATTTTACATATAAGCTACAGGAAGATTTCACACCTCTCATTGACAACATGGAGTGCCAGAACTTCAGAACAAGTCTACTAAAGTCACATGTTACTTCTAAAACTTGTTCTTGTGCAGAAAGGTTCACAATGAAATATTGCTGTCATGTATTTCGAAAGAATTTCTCGCTGGAAATGATCTTTCGTAATTGTTTCCAGCGACAGATGAATGAGCGTTGTACACAAAGTAAAATGAATACTAAAATTAGGTTTGTATAGCGTCTAGATATTAGGGTGACGCTTTACATATTCCTTTTTATTTATTGAAAAACATGCAGAAAATTATTACTGTATATACTCAAATAGAAATCAATCCAAATATAAATTAGGGGTTCTTTTTTCCCTGAAAAACTACTTTCATTCAAATATAAACCTAGAGCACAAGATGCGGTTGTCTTTTTTAACATTCAAAACAATAAAAATGACAATAAAATAAATGAAAAAATACATCCATGGTG
>NC_092864.1:12306202-12313977 GCF_032062135.1 Pyxicephalus adspersus
GAATGTCATAGTTGCTGGGCCCACAGACTCCTGGGATAGACCTGCCTGCACATGCTCTGTAGCTGGTAGCAGGTGTGCATGTGCATTAGCTGCTGGGCAAAATTATTATCATTGTAGAACTTTGAATGCACATGCGCGGAACATGGCAGCCATAACCATTACCCATATCATGCAGTTGCACTGGAGGCCTGGAGATTGATCATTTTGGCCAACTGCACATGCGGACTTACCATCAGCTACCACACATTCGCAATCAGCACCATATTCGAAGGTACATTGTGGCCAGCAACACTTGTGCATGAGCACCCTCCACCGGCAACTGCGTATGCTCACCCAGCACATTGGGATGATAAGCAACTTAAGCCAAGAAGCAAAATGGCAGCATGGAAGAGACATGGGAACGTAATGAAGAAAAAAACTCATCTCTGGACATCATGGAGGGGTAATTGTGTTAGGTATGTCATATATGTTATCATAGCATTGATAACAGAATTTTTAAATGTAGCTGGAGGTTCTTCTATAACAAAGACATAGGTAAAGCCCATAGAGTAACAACCATGGCTGCCTCCAACAACGGAGAAATAGGTGACACAAAGGGGCAGGGAGTGTGTTATTCACAGGATCACCAGGTAAATATAAAAGGGGGAAATTGTTGAAAAAAGAATGCAGTCGCCACATCTAAGTAGTGATAAGTTGCAATATTTACATCCCCCTTTCTAGTGTATGCTGCTTCACCACCACTTAGATTGTAAGCTCTTCGGGGCAGGATCCTCTCCTCCTGTGTCTGTCATTTGAATCCCCTATTTATTGTGCTGCGTAATATGTTGGCACTATATAAATCCTGTTTTATAATAATAATAATATACAACATTATATACAACATTTATCAGGTTCTGATATGCCTGAATAAAATTGGATTTTTCCTTTAATGGCAAAATACGAGCAAATTAGCATAGATAGGCTCTCCCGGATACAATACCTCCCCGTCAAATCTGTCATTGATGTTATATAAGGCAGATTTCAGCTGCGTGTGTGTTTTGTAGGAAATCATGGCATGTGAAATCTTCTGCTTGGAATGTGTACAAAACAGGCCGGCGCTACCCTGGCATAGGCTGAATCATATTTGTGAATTACTAATGGAGAGTGTGGGCTGACAATAATGCCAGAGAAATTCCCAAGTGGCTCATTGCTCTGGAGTATAAAACACGCATTATTTTCCTTTTTTTTATTGTATTTGTGATAACGAGCATGGCGACCAAGTGAACGCAGGCCCTTCGTTCCACGGGCAGATTACAACAGGAAAAGCGAACGCCTCCGGACCACCTGGAGTAAACCAGTGTGGCCCAGAGAGTCTCAGCGTAGACCATCCAGCCCATCTGACGGTGGGAATAACAACAGATTTGCTCCCGCACGGAGCAGCCGTTTGCCCGGCTTGCAATCTGCTGACTGCAGACCGTCAGTGGCGACGCGCTGGTGGAGAGAAAAGAGTCTCGCTGTTCTTTCTCAGATTAAAGCTTCTTTTGCAGGGCCAGATTGTGGCGATCAATCACTAATGGAATGTCGTGAGTTGTCCCCCGACTTCCTGTGCGTCTATCGTAAAGTCTTGGTAGTGGGCGGTTGGTGTGCGCTCTTTCGGGATAAATGTACTTTATATGAAAGCGCACCTGTCAGGATAAACATATGGTAACATGTGGAGTGCCATGGCGTGTGGTATTTTTGTCTCCTAATGGCAACTCAAAGGCCAAGTGAATAAACGTACACAGCAAACTGACAACGCTGAACCTTACTGCTACGCAGAGGCTTTGCGTTGTCAGATTGCAACAGGATGTGCTGTTACTGCCAGGTAAGAAACTTTGCAACAGAAATGCAACAAAAAAGAAATCTGTATCCAGTGAGGCATGATGCTGAAAAGTAGACTTGGGTGTACTTACTCTTAAAAGTAGAAAAACTTCCCCTGATACATGATTAATCCATAATCCAATAAAGAATCATGCTTTGATTTAGAAATGGTAAGCATGTTACTCAAAGCAACCTAATAAATCCAAAATATAATGGAATTGGTGGCCTTCCTGGGATGGCTATGGCACCAGTGCAATCATAAAGCTCTCACAACTTTAAATGAGATCTTGCAAGAAGATTACTCAAAGATCTAGACCATAAATTAATTCTTTTTTTTTTATTTTGAGATACAAATGCACAAAATCTGGCCAGCATAGGAAGAAGTTGGATACTCCATGCAGGATCTTAGGGTGCTTTGCCGTTGAACCCCTAGACTTTGCGACCACATTAGCAAATGATTGTAAATGTTCTGAAGAACAGCTTGTGAATTAAGTTCCTTTGTGACATGGGGCAACACAACTGCAATGCAACAATGTACTAGGGATTTTAGCAAGGGTGGAGAGAAATGATTTCCAACATGCCAAGCCCCGTGTGGTTGCCAACTGCCCATCTGAACTTTTTACATGCAAGATTGAGCATACGGCACATAAAGTTTGGAAAGAACAACTTCTATCACAGTCTAATCACACTTTTTTTATTCCAGCAAGATGTACTTTGAAGGACAGGTCTGCTGATTTCCCTTTACCCCGTTATATATTAAGCAGAGCAGCAGAGGAACTCAAACAGTCTATGGAGATGGCCTCCTGGTAGCATATGCAAATGGGACCTCTTGTCCGTTATTATGCCACACACAACAACAGAAAGGAATTTTCAGCCACCAATATGCATCCAATCAGCCATTCAGGACCTCTTAATGATTTCTCAGTTCTGTAGCCTTCCATTTTCTGTCCAATTAATTCTTTTATTGTGTACCGGATAAAGGCAGACAAAAAAAAAAAGGCCTTTCCCCTACAATAATGACTCATTAAAATTCAGCAGCTCCCCTCCGTTGCTCCCTGGCCGCTCCCCAGAAGACTAAACTATTCTGCATTCGCTCTGGCCAGACTGACATCATCGCCTTCCATTTAAAGGACCCGTAAACCCAAATCCAAAAGTAACAAGATTTGCCAGCAGCAATCGTATGTGTGGAATCACGCAGAAGTGGAGACCTTTGACGTTCATATGAATTCCCGGTGCAAACTTTAAGTTATTTTCTGTTTAGGTGACAATGAGCATCGTAATGAAAATGAAAAGGGTAAATGTTACCAGTGGTAGCACAGATAGCGTATTAAACCCAATAGGTTCAGAACTTTTCCTTCTTTGTTCAAAACTGAAAAGAAAACTTTGGCTTTAGATTATACTTAATCACCTGTCTAGCTTTACGGTGTGGAAAATGTGTTCAAATCACGGGACCTTGGCAGGTATATCCAGAGATGTTTTAAGACAGAATGGGACTGTAGACTACGTGGCAGCTTTGGCACCATTATCCTTTTAATTGGCATTGATAAGGAGTGCAATGGCACAAAAGAAGTTTCTCTGCATTGCCTATACTGCTATAGTGCTATAAGACACCAACTGCCTAATCCGTCCCTTCTTGGGAAGTGGCAGGTCTCATGAATTGTATTATTCTCTGTTTACTGCAGGAGTACAAAGACTATTTCAGACTTGCAGTTAACTGCAGCTTTCTTTCGCAGTCTCAAAGTTTAATTCGCAGTTGCTGCAGATCGTGGCCCTCTTCTTGAAAGTAACAAGTCGTTACCTCTGGAAGAACCCTAACTCCACCACACTTAACTTCCTCAATGGCATGAAAAAGTGGTTGTCAAACTTTGCAACATCATAGAAGTAGTTAAAGAGGGCCCCTTTCAGACTTATGGTGAAAAATTGCGCTGTTAGCTGCTCCCAAGCACAGCCATTGTTTTGTCAACTACAGTTCAACCACACCTGTACTCAACTTTTGTATCACCTGGCTGAGTGAGGTTGCGGACAGTGGCAGTTGAGAATTGCTACGGCTCAATGTTCTCAGGGAGTTGATGAATACAAGGAAACAACTGCAAGGTTGACTGCTCAAAGGCGTCCAGAAGCAACAGGTTGTGTTCAGCAACCGCAGGCTGCATTTTACCACAATTGCATCACAACAGCAACTGCCCCCAGTTCAATGGGGGCAATTATGATCGCCGTTGGACCCTCAATAGACCACTACTGGGTGAAATGACCCTAAAAGTTGTAGCTGGGCCCCTATGAGATCCACCAGACCCCAGAGCTTTGCATAGAACTGTAAATGTATAGAGGTAGTCTCCGAGTTAAGGGCATCCGACATACAGAAGACTCCTAGATATGAACAGGGCTTCCCTGCTTGTAGGACGAGGCTTGATAGTGGGAGAGGGGCAGTTTGAATGACTTGCAGAAGAAATCTTTTGCTAAACACAGCTGAGCTGTAACATCTTGTAACTCTTTAATGACCAAGACAAACTCCGCAGTTGTTTCTTTTTGCATATCAAAGCAAAGCTTGGTCCAGAAGTTAATGAATGTCTAGGCTCCATTTGCTTTTTTTTTTTTTGCTTTGTTTGTGATTAGCTCACAATGAGGATTTTATACAGTAACTGACACCATGCTGCCTAATAATATGTTGAGACAAACATCTGTCCTAATTGCATTTATTAAAATAATGTACCTGTTCCGACTTACATAAAAATTCAACTTAAGAACAAGCCTATAGTCCCTATCTCGTATGTAACCCGTAGACTACCTGTATATGCGTTCGAACAACTGCATACACTTTTCACAACATTTGGGATGACCAGAAATCTTTTGAAAAAAGAAGAAAAAGTTTTGTGTATTTGGGACGTTTACTATTTTTTGTATTCCAAATGTATCAATTCTGCTTCCATAAAAGCAACCGAAACATCACAAAACAACTGCAAACCCCAAATGGCGCACTCACGATTAACACATTGAGAGACCTCTAAGGCAGACCAGGAGACGACATCCAGCAGGACACATTGTAACATCTTAATGGAGGCGCAGTCCCTTATGGGTTCCAATACAGGAAACATATCATATTCGCTCTCTATCCTCATACATTTTGTGCATTTTACTGGCAATAATTGTTAAACAATTAAAATGCAGCTGTAAATGATAATACAGAACGGACATCTGTAGGTCAGACTGGCCAAATATCATACATCAATGTATACGTAAATCCTTCTGTAGCCTTTGAGTAATGACAAGGGTGAGACGAATAATTCACACAAACCTTATTACTCATTTCGCCTTTGTAAAAATTTTAAAAAAGTAAATGTTGGGCTGCCTAAATGAGATTTTCATGAACTAAATTTTCTTGAAAAAAAAAACCCCGAAAACTTTTTTGATTTTTTTCTATACTTCTCATTTTTTTTTTTTTTGCAGGGTAGCTTAATGTATGTTAGGATTTTTTTGTATTTGTGTTTTTTTCTGCCTTTTTTGTGTTTGCTTTAAAAAGTATTTTTTCATTCTGCAAATTAGTGTAAAAAATCACAAGGGGCTTTTCCAAAATTTTTTTGCACAACAGAAAATCCACAACAGTTGTAAGAAGCTTCTGTGAGTCATTTAAAGCCTGGTATATATAAGCCAATATATGCCTAATTTTTTCATATCTAACCATATTGATTAAAATAAATTTAACCAAATTTTTGGAATATGAGATTTCTTAGCTAAAGAGGAACTATACTCAACACACAAAAAACAAAACAAAAACACATTTATCTTCAATCCCTCAGGGCAGACCGATCACTCCGTGGGTGTCAGGCATCTGGTCCTGCTTCATTCCGGTATCCGTCCTGGAGCCGGCGTTACGGGAGCCGCCATCTTCGTCTTTTCTTCCAGGTTCTTCATCCTACCTCACCCGAGCAAGGCACGAGATCGGGTGATGTAAGATGAAAAGAAATTGCCAATCTCACTGCGCACGCAATTTTGAGTATAGGTATGCTTTAAGCTCTATAATTAGGCTTGCACTGGGTAAAATTCGTGAGTGCAGGGAGGACCTGATATAACACTTCAGCAGTCCTTGTCTGGACTAATAAAATTGATTTCAGCTGACATCAATGGTGTGTCTCCAAAATTTTCATTCCCAGTTATGATTTTTGCTTTTGTGGTTTAAAAGATTTGTAGTTTTACCGACCCGAAATAGTTACAGTGAGTACTGCAAGTAAATCTAGGTTCCCTGTGTATGCCAAAACATCAGTGAGCACAGCCTGTCCGGTGCAACATTCACTTCTTCCAGCATCCCTTTCATTCAAGGTTGGTGAATATTAAAGGAGAGAGGATAGGACATGTATTAGGATAGCTCACAGTGAATAATGCCCATGGGTGACGCATGATGTCAGAAAGGTTAATACTGCACCAACTCATGGCTGAGCAGGATCTTACAATGTTTTAGCAATTTGAATGACTCATTAAAATGTAAATATATCTTTTTATGAAAATATATTATGTTTCTTTGCACCAAATGCCATTGAAAATGCAAATATTACCCCAACATTATCATCCCTGTGCTGCAAATATCCTGTGCAGAGAACAGAGCTGTGGGAGGGGCCCAGGAGCCCCACCCACTACAGGCTGCCTGTAGAAAACTGCAAGAGGGGCGGAGAGAAGACCAGTCACCCTGCACAATGAGAGAGAGCAGCAGTGACTGGTCTCTATACCTTGAAGCTCCTACAGAAAGGAAAAGTTTTACACCCAATTACTGCACAGATGTGAAAAAAGACACCAAGAACTCCAAGATTTAAGTATGAATACCAATGCCTTTTGTATGTAAACAACATTTGCTCATGCTGGAGTTTAGCTTTAAAATTTACTTTCATGCAAAATTAAAAGAATTATCATGGCTAATTTTTTTTTCTTAATTGCAAGCAGTTTGTTTGACTCAGTACATTCCTCTAATGTAGAGTCCGTACAGCAGAACCTGAGATGGAGGCAGCACTAAAACCAGGTGTCCTGTAGCTGTGACAAGCGGCATTATGATGGGGTTGAGAAGTCCAGAGCCAACTTGATAAAAATCTGAAATGTAGAGGCAGCAAAAAAATGTTTTAATATTTTATTATGGGATTGGGATGGTCCCCTTTTAAGTCATTGGGGCTGATTTATGAAAGTTCTCCAAGGCTGGAGAGGATACACTTTCATTAGTGAACCTGGGTAATCCAGCAAGCCTGGAATGGATTTCTTCAAAGTCAATTGCTATTTGTTAGCAAATGTTTTAAATCCTGGACCAGATCCATTCGAGGCAAGACAGTATGCAGGACAGGAGTTCAGACCTTTAATATTGATCACTCCAACTTCTACCCTTAAGGAACTTTTGGCTAACTTTGTTAATCTTATTAACAGTCAAGAGGCCATGGCCATCGATGACCTTCCCTAACACCACTAGAGGGAGTAATTGCCAATATGTATAGAACAAGTATTTTTGAAAAACTTTTTGTAAAAAAAAAAAAAAAAAAAAAAAAACACCAAGTATTGCCAAAAGTTGCTTTCAGATAATTTCCATAAGAACTACAAAAAATGTATTGAATTATAAATGCAGTCAATTTCCCTTTAAAACTTTATACCTTACGTGTGTCATTGTGTATTTTTATATATAACGTGTACTTAAACAGAACAAATCCATCTACCATATTAGGATGGCAATTCAAACATCTTTATTCCAAAGCAAATACAGCAGAGACCAAAAGTGTCTAAATAAATTTAAGTCTGTACTCTGCCACATCTTTAGTAAATAAGGCAACTCGACAAATACTTTCCACATTTACATAGACGGGACCGGTCCTGGTCTATCTTAAGGTTTCACAGAAGTTCTTTAAAAATGAATATCCCCAAGTGATGTGGTCAAACTGGGACAACAGATTTTGACAAAACCTAGTAAAAAA
>NC_092864.1:12315315-12343010 GCF_032062135.1 Pyxicephalus adspersus
TTTTTTATTTTAAGAGAAGTCCGGAGGAAAGCCACCCAGAAACGTCCTCAGGTTTTCAGCAGGCACTTGTAAAGGAACTGGCGCGGTGCCTTCTATCTGTACATTCTGTCTATAGTGCACATGTCTTGGAAGACTTCAACAATCAGACATAGGAATGCCAAAAAAAACCTCTTGTACTTAAGGCCTTGTCAAAGTTGTGTAAACTGGCTGATCCCAATTGGAGTTTGGACTGTGTGAAGGTGGAATGGACAGACTGTTGAGGATAGGTGTGGCATAGGGACGCCGGGAGGAATGGAAATATGGGTACTGGTATAGGCTGGATGGATAGCTAGAGTAGGGATTGTAGTAGTTGGAGCTTGGGAGGTCTGTGTAGTCACACTGAGAGCTGGGGAAAGAATTTGGTACCGTAGAACTAGGCACAGTTGTAGTACAAGCCTGGGTGCTGTAGGAGCTGTAGTCGGAGTGAGTAGGAGAGCCATGGGACTGGTCACTGTAATGACTGGGACTCAGTTGCTCCGTCTTGATGTGAGGCCTCTGTTGACCAGATTCCGGAGATGAAGAAGTTGAAGGACTTTTGTGTGACCAGACTGGTGCTTGCGTGGTTCCGGCTGCATGTGTATAGGGTGCTGCATAAGGTGGTGCTGTGGAATTCTGCCCATGATCAGCTGGAATAGCTCCATGACCGTTCAGCGGCAAATATTGGTCAAACTCATGGACATCGAAAGCCTCAATGTTGTTGATGACCTCACTGCTCAGCTCATTAATGTCCACATTACTGAAGTCAATGTTCTGTCTGCCATTGTCCAACATCCTTCGCCCTTCATGTTTAAGTTCCTGTTTGCCGCCATGATGAAGGTCTGTCTTTGGGGTGGTTGGGGGAGTTGGAGGACCATGGTTTTGACCTAAGAGTAGAAAGAAGGAATAACAATTAATATATAATACCTTTTTTACAATTGGCTGTATTTCTTTATAAAACACATGGTCCATGCTGCACAGATGTAATACTGTGCCTAGAAAATAATGGAACAGTCAGCTTATTATAGTAAAACTAGTTTCCTAGTTTCTGTTGTGGTTGTGTACCGGATCTGCCAAACACCAAGTACAGAATTAGCTATAACTCAGTTAAAGGGGTGGTCATGATCCTAGAAAACACTGATTTTGAAATAATCAAATAGAAGCTGGACTGTAAATGTCAAATTTCATTTCTTTCCCCCGAAAAAATCCTTAAAACATAACAAAGATACATCAAATCTTTGAGACTGGCACCAATTTTGTGCACATTAACTGCACAAGATCAAAAACCTTAGAGGCATCCCGAGAATTTGTTCCTGGAAAATTTTGCCTCCCGGGTTTGCGGCTAAGCACAAATATTTTAGACACTAATAGCTGTTGGCAGTGGCTATCTCAGCTTACTGGAATTGGGCTATCTGATTACTTTCTAAAAAGGTCCATGGAGATGAAAAAAATGGAACATTTAACTAATTTATACTTTCAGGGTCAAGAAAACCCAAAGGCCAGTTACCGTTATTGGCAACCACATTGTTTTTGGGTCTGTAAGCACCATAATGCAGAAAAGGCCTCCTTTTTATTAGATATTTGGACACAATTTGCACCCATTTAAAAAACAAACTGATGAGGGCAGAGCTGCCTTTAAACACAGGTGCAAGCATTGTGGTAATATTGGATTGGGACACATAGTGAATTATGTAATTGAAAATGGAACATGAAAGTGTATCTAAAGCCAAATGTTTTTGGGTAAGTAGGAGAAAAAATTTGGGTTTTTCCTGTCTGTGTCCCACTGGGGAGATTTCCCTTTCTTCCTGTACAGTAGACAATACAGGAATCGAGAAAATAAATACTTCTCAACTGTAACCGTAACAAATGTTATCACTTTCTGTCCTGGTGACAATGATCACTGGGATATATAGAGAAGTTGGATCTACCCCCGTCCCTGATCCATGAGAGGGTTTCTACAACTCCTATCCTATCCAAATATGTTTTGTGTTTCCTTTAAGAAAATGTAGGGAAGGAGTCCAATTCGATGGAAGAGACATTGCCTTTTATTGGCTCCCTACATTGCCAACTCAGGATGATGAGCTCATATTTAGAAATAAATCCATCTTGGAGCTTTAGAGACAATCAGGAATGGAATGCTTCATGTGCAACATCTTTCTCAAACACAATTTATTTAATAATTCTGTGGGTCATAAAATATGTCCAATGACCTTTTATAATAAGGGTTGTCTCCAAGACATCAGTAATTAGGCCAGGAAGTCAATAGGGGTTGCCAGTCTTCCCCTTTTAATGTATATATTGACCCTTAGTGGAGAAGTTCCTCTTATCAATCTGGCAGACTTGAAAACTTTTCTTTTATATTGTTTTCACATGAAATGTTCATATTTTAGCTCAATAAAAAGGTGAAGTATGGGTAAAGAAAATTTGGATAGCCCCGTTAATAAGAAAGCATGCAGATGATGTTTTATTTGCTGCCATTGGCATTGATCCAGTGGGCTTAGATGATTTGCCAAAAAGTTAGCAATCACAATCATTTAAGAATCAAGGCACAATACCTGTATGATCTCCATGCATATGTCCATCTCCCATCCCTCCTAATCCAGAGTCAGATTTGTACATCTGAGATCCGGGGTGATGACCTAGCTCAGCACCAGAGTCCGAGTCGCTCTGGCCGGCTTTCACGCTCTTCCTCCGGCGAGGTTGGTACTTGTAATCAGGATGGTCTTTCTTGTGCTGAATCCGCAGCCTTTCCGCTTCCTCGACAAACGGGCGTTTCTCACTTTCACTTAGTAAACTGCAAGAAGAAGAGAAAAAAAAGAGGTTTTGATTAGACAACAGAAGGGTTTCAAGTGTCTATAACCACGAAATTATAGGGCAGTCAATGCAAGCATCAACATCTTCATACATGGGAAATGATACTCTATTATTAAGTGGAAGTGCATGTAACATTTAATACATTGATGGAATACTTGAAACATAATTATATTATTGATGTTTTTTGTGCAACTTTGCTAGAACTTAGGGCAGTCACGGATGCTATAAAAAAAAAAAAAAAAAAAAACAAAAACAAAAACATGAAGCAATAAGAATTAGGAAAAGGAATAAAAAGGAAACTACTGTCAGAAACTTTATTATATAATTTACAAATTATGTGTTCATTCATTTTTTTTTCTTTTGCAAATACTTAGAAGAAGGTTTATTTTAAGTATGAATAATTCAGTGGGCCAAAAATTTGTTTATAAGTATATATATAAATTTTATATATTATATGGACAATCCGTTTATTACTCAGTGTAAAAAAAAAGTTGTGGCCATGTAATCTGTTCTCTTGTTTTGGAACGGTCTTGCCAAAAAAAAAAAGTCATTTAAAATCAGCAGAAATACAACACAAATTATTACTCACTTTTTTAGGCAAAACTTGGTTTTCCAAATTTGTGCTCTATCATTTTCACAATGCTAACTTATCAAATGTTATTGTCATCTATAATATTAGGAGATCGATCTCAATCATTTTAAGAATTTCAAAATATATAGAAGACTATAGAAGATAACGATAATGGTCAAAAGTGAATTTATTTGTATGATACAATTAACGTGAATAACACAAATATTGAATAAAAGTTGTTGAAGTATAAAACACAAAACAACAAAAAACATTTGTTTTGCAGATTTGTGTTTTTGGAAAATAAATAAAAATAAAGCTAGAATCCAATTATAATTATAAATGCTATTTAAAGACAACTTAATTGGCTTGATTGTCTAACAAAATAAAAAAATATATGTTCACTTAATTTAAAAAGAAAAGTAAATTTTTGAAAAAAAATTTTTTTTTTAGAGTAAAGATAAAATTACCCAAGAATACGACCTGATTGGTCAAACTGTATTTTTGCTTCTTTTTTTATCTGCTTTTAGTTTTTCAAATAGTAATTGATCGGGTTTTGTGGTACATATTCTTGGAAGACACAAAATTAATATAGAAAGGGTCTGTAACGTATAGAGATTATTTTAGAAAAAAATGACATTTATATTTAATTTTAATTGAATTAAAATATATAAAGTAAATAAGTCCTTAACGTAAAAAAAATATATCACAGGTTTTAAAAATACTATTTAGTTCTAAATTGTTCTTCTGCAGCATTGAAGTTCTGTGAACTACAAGTCTCATCATGCTCCAAGCTTAAGGGTCTAATTGAAAAGCCCTTCAATTACCATTGTGTATCAGCACAGCATGCTGGCACTTGCAGTTTTCCAAAACAGTTCTCCAAAATGGTAAAGGTGGCTTATTTTTCTCGAAAAATAGAACAAATTCTATTTCTATTAGTTACTTTTTGCCTTACACTGTGTGTTAATCAGTTTAAGGATTATTAATTATTTAATAATTAATATTTATTTATAAATTATTAAATAATATATTTTGATTGGTCTGATTTAGCTCCTGAAAGGCTGACCAATCCATAATAAAAGAACTTTTAATTTTTGAATTGGCCCTTAAAAGTTGTCCCAGAACTACAAGTCCCACCTTGCTGCCACCTGAGACTACTAAACCCACCATAGCATGAAGCCTGCTACTAATTAACAAAAAGATTTTAAAAGGCGTCTCCGCTGCAGATGTTTGGGCTTTCTTATAATGAATTTGGGAACAAGATTTTTTCTGTGTTTATAGATTTTAGGTCTACTCAGAACTGCAAGGGTTAACACTTAATCCTGACAGCTGCTTAAGCTCATAAGTATTTAACATCTGTTGCAAAGTGGATACGCTGCGCTACGTACTAATTACAAAAAAAATTGAGCACTGATTGGGGAAATCGGGACGACCCCGTGGCTTTTGGCTGGAACAGCTGGTACACAGCAAGTGCCATCTTGTCATCTACTGATCAAGTTACAGTTGTAAGTGGCGGAGGAGTCCTCATTTCTGACACCTGTCAGTGCCCCAAGTCCGTCCTTTGCTCCAGTTGTTGCGGATCGCAGAAAAACACAGTAAGTGTGAGGAGGAGACCTACTGCGTGCAGAGCGGCGTTCAACATCTGTTAATGGCTGTGTAAACCTGACCTTGGGATGTTAATCATGTTCCACCACTCAATCAAACAGACCGGCAATCAAAGCCCCACATGGCCAAGGCGCAGAAAAACAGGCATCTCATGCCAAGGGCGGGCATATAATCAGAAACACAGTAGAAGGTACCCAACGCCAGGAGGGGGCAAACCTATAAAAAAACAGGTAATGTACCCACTTATAGCCCGGCTAATCTAAAGGAGGTACCCAATTTTATAAAATTCTACCTGCTCACAGAAAAAGATGGCAATGCCAGGAGGGGGCATACTTATAGTTCGGCACTGGAAAAAACAGAAAAAGGTTCTCCATGCCAGGAGGTGGCAAACTTATAAATAGGCACAGAAAAACAGGACAATGTACTCACTTATAACCTGGCACAGAAAAACAAAAGAAAGTGCCAATTCCAAGGGGGAATACTTTTAGTCAAGCACAGAAAAATAGGTCAAGGTACCCCATGCCACGAAGGGGCATACTTATTTCCAGGAGCCATTAAACCTAGACTACAGCTGGAACACAAATTTATAGGGTTAGTTCACCCAGAAACAATATTTCAGTGCTTGATAGAAGCTGGCAAGTAGGTTGGCATCTAATGCCAAGTCAACATCTTCAGCTCCCAGATCTACACACCTATAGTGCCTATTGCACCCCAATTCACTCAAAAATTATTTTTTAAAATTAGAAAGTAAAGCAGGTATTGTATTTCTTTCTACATTGCAGAACAGAAGGGTAGAGGAGCCCATAATTATGTCACAGGGTTCTAACAAATAAAAATCAGGAGTCAGTTGATGAGTCAACTTGTCAGCAATGACCACAAACTGAAATAATAATTATGAATGTGGCATTCTTGTGAGGGTCTAGAAAATGCTACATAGGTTAGATTCCTCCAGGAATATTAATGATTTTGCTTCTCCAATAAGTTGCACCAGTTACAGAATTTATTTATACTATCTAATAACAAAAATACATAAATAAAAAATAAATAAATAAAAAAAACAAATAATATCATATCAAACTAAAAACCATATTATTAAATATACATATTTATAAACCTAACCAGTAATATCTGTACTCATTATATAGAAATATGTATTTGTGATTATGCAGAACAGTACAACAACCTCTCGTGGCATTGTTAGTGCATTACAAAAACAGGTTGGACCTTAGTAAACAGGGCATAATAAATAAATGTATATAGTAATAAAAAAAACTCCTATACTAAACAGGAATTCTTGGTTCAACAAGCTATGAAACTTTTAGGCTTCAAGAAGCTTCTTTAAGATTTGGCACCTTGTACAAAACTAATTGTGCAGAGAATTCTACGGGGTAAATACATTGTTTTCCATATTATTCCTCATGTACCTTGGTGCTGGAACATTTTTAGTGAAGTCAATGTGATACCCGAGTTAGATATTCCCTGTAGAAGTAGTAATCCAACAAACTACAAACCCACTGTGTCATATTTCTGGGTTACAAAGTATTCCTCGACTGTTTCTATACAGTTCTTGAAAAATTGTCATTAAAAGGCCAACCTGATCCAAAAACTGCATTCAGTGTCTTACAAACAAAGACATTAATCCCTAAAAAAGATTAATTATAGATAGAAGTCCTATAAAGTAGTTTTACCTGAACGACCCATCCTTGTAGTGAATGCAGCAATATTATAAACCTATTGCAGAATACTACTGGATAATGGATTGCTAGAGACAATTAAAAATATTACACTAAAAAGCCGAGATAAACCCATTCAATACTGCACAAAGAAGGAATAAATATCTAAAAGCTGGAAATAGGAGTTGTGTCCATACAATTGTTGTGTGTTATACCTGTGATAGGTGTTCTCTGCAGCGCTCTATAAACCGATCACAGAAAATTTTGTGTAATTATTTTATTTCAAATACTTCTCTTTGGAGGATTTGAAGCCAAGAAAAAGAAAAGAATGAATGCAACATCCTTAAAACATAAGGACCCCTTAGGGATAAAGGTGTGAAACCCTGAAATAAGATAAGGTTATTTAAAGGGTGCTAACAATACATTTTCAGGATCTCCATTGCTATATGTTAATGCTGAGCTAGTTACTCCAAGTAGGAGCAAAGTACAGACACATCAAAACCCTTAGATACCCATTAGGACTCATGTAGACCTATCATGATCTGTTTACACCCATAAAGACCCATGTAGATCTGTCATGATCCATGAAGGCCCATCAGAACTCATGCAGATCCAACGGGAGCCACATAGCACCTAGCATGGTTCATGTAAACTTATCAGGAGCCATGCATACCTGCCATGGTTCATGTAGACCCATCAGCACCCATGTAGACCCATAAGCACCCATCATGGTTAATGTAGACCCATCATGGGTAATGTAGACCCATCAGCACTCATCATGCTTCATGTAGACGTATCAGAACCCATAATGATTCATGTAGACTCATCAGGACCCATATAGACCCATAAGCACCTATCCTGTTCATGTAGACCCATTAGCACCCATATAGACCCATAAGCACCTATCCTGGTTCATGTAGACTCATCAAGACCCATGTCGACCCATAAGCACTCATCCTGGTTCATGTAGACCCATATAGACCCAAATAGAATGGGCACCCATCCTGATTCATGAAGACCCATAAACACCCATCCTGATTCATGAAGACCCATAGGCACCCATCCTGATTCATGTAGACCCATCAGGACCCATATAGACCCAAAGCACCCATCCTGGTTGATGTAGACCCATCAGCACCCATTTAGACCCATCATGATCCATACAGACCCATCCCGGCTCATTAAGTCGATCTTGGATTAATCTTTCCACCCTAACTACACCTCATGATGAACTTCCAATTCAAACTTTGTGCTACTGGAATTAGAGGTAGGTAGTTGGCCAGAGGAACATTAAAAAACTGCCTTCAACACACCAAGAAAATAACAACAAGTGTTTGAACCCTAGAAATAAGTGTTGGTCAGTCACCCAAGACACAGCACTGCATCTCATACCCCAAACAAGTGTGTGAACCTCATAATAAAAGCAGGTAGGTGGCCAAGAAATATCAGGAACATCTCCCAGCTGTAGAGGAATAGACTGAGATGTTACAGGTATTCAGGAGTATACATGTGCCATGTGATATCACAGCCATGGCACACATAGGTGGGCACTTACCGCCATAGCTTGCCCAGGGTCTTGCTGAGCTCCGCATTGTGTAGATGGGGGTATTGGTCTGCCAGCTTCCTCCTGGCAGCCTGTGCCCACACCATGAAGGCATTCATGGGTCTCTTGACATGAGGTTTGGCTTTGAGGGAGCCGGAGCCCCGGACTGGCATGGGTACCAGGCTCCAATCGTAGCCCTTCAGCACCTGGGACACGGCCTCCCGGATACAGGCTGGGAATCGCTCGTCCATCGGTCCGTCTGGGTCCTTCTTGTGAAGGGGGGAGATGCCCGCCGATCTGTGCGATCCTCTGCCTTCCGACCCGGCTGGGGACAGAGGAGAGTCCGAATCAGAGTCCGAAACGTGGGACATGGAGCTGGCAGTGCCCGCCGGGCTGCAGGGGGCATCGGGTGCCTGCTCCTGTCCTGAGCTCATGTTCAACATCTGGCTGGTGAACTGGCACTGCCAGGGGAGAGCAATACACACACAGTCCTAGGTCCAGCAAGCAGCCTGGCACTGTCCTTGGCAGCTCTTAGCTCCGATTGGCACACACAAGCATACGCGACTAGCAGCGCAATCCTACTATGCGCAATGCTGCTCTGCCCTTTATAAGTAAGAGGAGTGTGGGCACGCCACCGAATCTCATTGGCCTACAGCGGGGAAGGGGCGGAGACGGGGTGGTGACTTCCATGCTTTCCACGCCCCGTTTACTTGTTACAATGTAACCCCACGTGTGTGCGGTGCTGTGTTGTGATCGCAGAGTTGTCACCGCTCGGAGGAGGCTGCAGAGCGGGATCGGAGGGATTTGTCACTGCAAATGTCCCAGGGTTCATCAAAAGAAACTCAGTGACCTCTCAGGGTAGGCAGGGAAGATTCTATTGTGTCCTGCTCACTATTGCACAGATAATACTGGGTATATAAACAAATGTTTCCAGAAAAACATCCAAAAATCCACAAATCTATCAAAAATCCATCAAAAATACGCAAATCCATTAAAATTCCCAAAATCTACAAATCCATCAAAAATACACAACGCTATCAAAAGTCCAAAAATACACAAATCTATAAAAAATCTCCAAATCTAATAAAACATCAAGAAATCCATCAAAACTCAACAAATCAGCTTTTTTTTAATTTAATAAAATCAAAGACTAACACAGTTACCTACCGCAAACATCTAGAACTTTATGTCCCCAGTGTGGTGAAATTATAACTACTCTGATATATGTAATGCTATATGTATGATAATTATGTATGAAGCCAAATATCTATCAATACATGAATCATTTGTGCACCTAAAAACCTTGGAGCGGGAACCTCTTTTCTTTTTGTCCTTGTGTAAATAATTTAATTAAATCACAAAAATGCCCCATCAGTTTTTAACATTGCTGGAGGACTCTGTAGGCAAAGTTTTCTTTTTGATGGATTTGTTTAGGTGACATTTTATGGATTAGGTTTAAGAAATATCAGTTGATCGATAAATGATTCATTTAAATTTGATTTTAATTTTTTTTTAATTATTGTTATTGGTAACTGGTATTTATAAAGCACCATATATCCCAGCAACATATATCGCAGCGCTGTACAATGAATAAGGGCCTCAGATGACGAACCTGAATATATAAGAACAAACTATGACACTGGCCTGGATAGATTTCGACAAGCTGGGGTCCCTGGCAGATATGGAGTAGGGGCCCTATTATTATTATTATTCATATAATTATTATTATAATTATTGTTCATTAACAGGATTTATATAGTGCAACATATTACGCAGCGCTGTACATTAAATAGGGCCACAACACTGCACTCCCTGTAATTGTGTTAATTGGGGCCCTGAAGAAGCAGGGGGGGCTGGATAATTGCCCAGTGGCTGTCTTTATACAAAAAAAGAAGAGAAGAGGATCCTGGCCCATGGAGCTTACAATCTAAGATACAGATTAATTATTGATGAAGTAAATGATACATAAAATACTTGTAATCAATTGCATTCATATTAAGATTGTAACAATGATAAAAAATGTATCCTGACCTATTTTTGTTTGTTTCTGTCCATTTCTCTCTTTAATGTACAGCGCTGCGTAATATGTTGGCGCTATATAAATACTGTTTAATAATAATAATTTCAGCCTATTTGTTTAGCATGGGGGGAGGGGGCGTGTTAAAGCATTGCAGCACCCAGTGTTATCAACAGGCCCTTAATGAGTATCAGGAAGGGGCCCCTGCATGCACAGTGTTGTACATTACGATGCAGTTATTCACATCAGCACCCCTAAAATCCTGCGCATGATATTGCAGCCTTTATGCTCCATTTTGCAACCCATTCAAATGAAGTTCCATGATCCAGAAAACATCAACTGTTTCTTGCAGGAGCAATTAAAAATAAAAACCCAGATGCCCTAGAATCATCAAATGCGACCATTCACATTATACTCGTGTCAATTTTGCTCAGATTGCAATGCTGAGCTCTTCATTAGGCTGCTGCTATTGTATTCCTCATAGAAAGGATGTGGAGAGTCTTGTGATGACAAAGTTTTAGAGTAAATTAATAAACTGCAGAATGTGCGTGTTTTATTTCTAGGTACAAAAGCTGAGAAATCAGCAGTATAAAAAACGCTAATTTGGTTCAACCTCCATCACATTGCAGAAAGTCAATTAGGAGATGTACAGAGCTGCGGGCTCCCCCCTGCTGAGTGCCCCGACACCACTCATGGTGAATGATTCCCTTTAGGGCGCTTGGTATTGTCACATAACATCAGAGGTGAAGCATTTACCTCCAATTCACTCATCTCCATCACCTTAATGAGTCTATAGATCCGGACAGAAGCAAAACGTTCAGAAAGTGAATTTAACAGATTTTATCCACTTTTTAACATGGGGGAACCCTTGAAATAACTTTCAGATCTTAGGGATCCCCTCCTATAATTATTATACTCACAGATCACAGTATATTAGTGTGGTGGTCAGTGGGAAGAATGTCTCTTACATTGCAGGCCATTGGGAACAATGTCACCCTTACACATAGCCATAGAGATAATGGTGCAAATTGCTGTTTGCTCAAGGAACTCCTAACAACCTCTGGAGGAGCCCTGGTTGAGAAAATCTAATGCATGGTGTCAATTCCCATTGCATTATAGATAGAAAGATCTATTCACGTCAGTCCTCGTTCTGCAAAGGAACTTACAATCTAATGTTCATAGCACACTCATAGGCCATAGAGTGCCCCCAACCAGATGAATATAATGCCAGCAGAGAATTGTGTTTGATATTTTTTGCCTCTATACTGCATGATCCTATCGATGGCATTGCCCATGACCACCCACTACCTACCCATGCTGCCTACATCTCCCTGGCTATATTTATTACTGAAACGGATCTGCTTTGCCCACTATCTACCTATGACCACTGCATGCCATGTTCTCGCCAACGGCATTACCCATGCCCACCCATCTCTCCCTGATGATTTGCACCACTAACACTGCATCACTTTATCCACTACTTGCCTACCTCTCCCAGGCAATTTTAATGACTAAAACTGTGCCACGTTACCCACTATCCGCTTATGCCCAGCCACCACTCCCTAATTAGTTTCTTCACTATTGCTACATTTTACCACCCATTACCTGCCCATTCCCACCCATCTCTCCATGGCAATTACCCTGTAACTATTCTACCCATCCCACTACCTACCCATGCACTCTCCATGCCACGACCTCTCCAATGACATTGCCCATGCCCACCCACCTCTCCCTGATGATTTGCACCACTAACACTGCATCACTTTATCCACTACTTGCCTACCTCTCCCAGGCAATTTTAATGACTAAAACTGTGCCCTGTTACCCACTATGCGCTTATGCCCAGGCACCACTCTCTAATTAGTTTCTTCACTATTGCTACATTTTACCACCCATTACCTGCCCATTCCCACCCATCTCTCCATGGCAATTACCCTGTAACTATTCTACCCATCCCACTACCTACCCATGCACTCTCCATGCCACGACCTCTCCAATGACATTGCCCATGCCCACCCACCTCTCCCTGATGCTTTTTACCACTAATGTTATACTGCTCCACCTACAACCTTCCCATGCCCACCCAATGACCGCTGGCAATTGTAACCCACAATTCTGTGCTTCTCCCCCACTTTATCTGCATGCTCACCCACCTCTCCTTGGTGATTTGTACCACTAATGTTGTGTTGTACTAACCACTACCTACCCATACATGCAGCCTGGCAAAACATGTAAAAACTCTTCTTTTACAGGTTGCGTTATTTTTTATAATTGTCAGATTCACAACATATTTATTAATACTGAAGTCTTTGTTTCCATACCATGGAAGCTGAAAATTACTCAAATATAACAAAACACAAATTCTTTACAAATATCCAAAAATACAACAACTGTGCACTGTCCTGGTATTGTCCTGGTCAGCTATGGTGCTAAAATAACAGATTCAGTTACTGTGTGAAATTTCTTGTCTCCAAAGCTTGAGTTTGCCTAAAACGTGTCACTGTCTGCAGGGAGCTGACCATGGAAGGTGCTAAAGATGTCACTTGTGTATTTGTATTTACATAGCAGTGTAGATCACAGATCAGCCCCTGCATTCACCCTTGGAATGTTGGATTGGGATAAGCCATGGCTCAGGTAATGTGTAAGCATTATCGAGCACCTAGAATGCATTTTCTCCTATTCCTGCCATGTGAGATATTATATAAGTGATATTGGATGTCTACTAGGGGCTGTCGGTCTATACGGATATACAGGTGCCATGCTTTTGTTATTATTGAGCAGTGTCATGATGGGGGCTGTTGGCCCTGTCTGTGACAACAGGTGTTGGATAGTAAATCGGGGTCATGTCATGTAGCCACAGCACATCCTAATAATAGGCGTCATTATTACAGGGACCTGTCATGTCTTTTAATGATGTCTTTTTACTGCAAGCACCAACTGACAGCCTAATAGCAAAGCAGCATGTTCTATAAGACTGAACTGTACTGAAATTTCTACAAATACCCATATAAAACATAGGGATAACAGTAAATGACAAGTGAATAGATAAAGGGATTATTCTCTTACCTCCCAAATTATTTAACATTCTGCACAGCCAATTTTGTGATACCGGCTTGCCTACCAGAAAGCACAGCCAGTACATTGACCTCATATTTTCCCCATTGTAGTAAAGAAACAACTTGGTCAGGAACCCAACTGATTGTTTGGACAATGAAAATGCATCTATTGGAATATTTGATTGCCTTGACCAAGATTGATGTCCTCCTCTGCTCACCTGTAGATATGTTACAAACATGAAACTTTGAGCTCAGATTGGCTCCAAATGTTGCCACTCACCTCCTTCATTCCCAACCTTTTGGTACAGGAAATGAAAGCCTTGTTTTGCACTAATGACTGGTGAAGGTTATTTTGCAGCTTTGGCTGCCATTCTTACCTCCCTATTACTGCTGTACCCTGCATTGATACCTTTCTGCCACTAGGTGTCCTCAGTCTTCATTTTGAATGACTTCAGCTGTCTTTTATTTTAGAAGACTGAAGACATCCAGTGAGTGCAGGGGAAGAGATGTTTTGGAAAGGTGGGTGAAAAACACAGCACCAAACTCTCACCAATATTAGACACCAAACCGTCCTTAAGATGTAATGTTATCTGACAATTCTGGACTGAATGTGTCACAAATGTGCGCAAAAATGTTCTTGTTTGCAGAAAATGAAAAGGAAAGAATAAAATAGAAAATTAATGGAGATGACCTCTCTTTACAGGAAATAGTAAAACAATCACATCAGTCCCTTCTCCAAGAGCAGAGGTTGCTCCAATGGCAAACATCCCTCCCCCGCAGAATGGCAGTCTATATTCCAATGACAATTCTTTCTCCAAAGGCATTCACACCTCCAATGGCAGATACCCCACCCAAAGGCAGTTCCTATTTCAGTGTATTCGTCTCTCTAATGTGAGTCCTTGCTCTAATGGCAGTGCCCTTTCCAATGGTAGCCTTTTCTAATGGCAGCTCCCCCCCCCCTTTCCGCAAATAGCTGTCTATGTTCTAATAGTGATTCTTTATCCAAAGGCATTCACACCTTCAATGACAGATAGCCCCCAAAGGCAGTTCCTATTTCAATGCCAGTGCCCCCTCCAATGAAATTCTCCCCTCTAATAGCAGTTCCTTCTTTTACTAAAGCTAAATGCCTAATACAAAATGTGTCTTTTTCTTTCACCCATTTCCAATGTCTCTCTTACTGTTGTACTTTATTGTTTTGCCATTGTCTTGTTGTCTTCAATATTCTTCTTCTTCTATTTCTTTCATTCTCTTTCTCTCTCTCTCTCTTTCTTTCTTTCTTTCTTTCCTCTTTCTTTCTTTCTTTTTCTTTCTTTCTTTCTTTCTTTCTTTCTTTCTTTCTTTCTTTCTTTCTCTTTCTTTTTTTCTCTCTCTTTCCCTATACTCCCTTAGGGAGGATGCCTTTGTGGGAAATTGGTGTCTGATGGGACGAGCCATGCCAGTACAGGACGGGCATCTTCTCTATGTCTACTGAAATTCTTCCCAGTGACAGTCTAAGCTATGTGCAAAGCTCCTACCTTGCCAAGGGCCCCATACTCTCCTATTCTCTCTCATGTTTTATAGTTAAATGACATAAGTCACCATAAAAGTTATTGATTACCCATTAGATGAGTGAAGGGTTTAAGGGCAGTTGCCTCAAGGGATTAGCTGACACTGAAGGGATGGATGAGAATTGTATTCAGAGCTAAAACATGGCAATGTCCATCTATAATTACATTGATTACCACCAGGGGCTATGTCTGCATGGAGTTTGTATGTTTCCCTTATATTTGAGTGGATTTTACTTACACAATCTACAGGCATTGGTTAGCAGTAATTTGTTTTTAAAATGCTAGTTGCCCATTTTCCTTAAAACAAAGTATAAAGACTGGGAGGCTTACAGCCTGCCAGCGACTGCCATGCTTGTTCAAAAAACATGGTTATGATAGGTGGCCAGTACCCCCTTCATTTTATGTATGACTTTCCCTCCTTTTAATGGGAAGACTGACTATCAACATGTGAATTGGACAATGCAGCCAAGTTTGGTATAGTCATAAAATGCCAACATTTAAAATAATCAGGCCAATATCTGGCAATGAACTACATGTTCACGTTGTCCCTACCTGCGGCTGCTCTACTTTGACACAACTTGACTAGCAGTGAACTTTAAACAAACTTGCGAAACTCTTACTTTTATGTTATATAGCAATCTGACCACTGGGGGCACTGTTGCATTGAATTGAACAAATGGCTAAATTGCAAATAGATTTCCTGCAGAATAAATATCCAATAAAATATTTTATTCTATAGAATTTTTATGGATTGTGGCTATTTGAAGTCACTTTAAAATTTTTGTGCAGCTTTTAAAAACGTGTTAGATAGAGTGGGGAAGAAGTTGGGAATTTTTCACTGCTCCAGTGACACTAGGACAAGAAAGTCTCCAGTGTCTCTACATGAATTCTGATATGGATTAGGCAGATATAGATTTAACGTAAACTAAGAAAAAATAAAATTTGTTAGATATGGCAGTGTTAAACAGTGTTTTTGGATGTAGGTATTGAAGGATGGATGTGATGCGCAGCCAGGGACTTGACATGCCCGGAGCTGAAATGGAGGCGGCATAGGAGACTTGAGCCACCAGAGTGATAAGTATAATGGCTCCTCTCATGCAGGGCACCTTGATGCATGACAGGGGCACTTTACCATAATGTATAGGAATAAATGGAACACATAGGAAGCAGCAATGCATTTTATTTTCACGGCAAATTATTTAGAGTATCACTAAAATTCTGCAGCCATTTGTATTGAGAAACCCCCATTGGCCCTCTGCCACAAAGTACAGCCAACTCTTTAACCTCTCTTAGCAGAATAATACAGTCTGGACACCAACCTGATTCCAAAATTGTGACTGTTGTGTAAATAACATGCAGACTACTGACTTTAAACTGAGCCAATGAAACTCTGGAGGTCAGTGCAATTTGCATATCATTTGCATGTAATTTGCATTAACGTTTTCTGCTCATCATTCAAAGGCTTTTCCTTCTGTAAGCAAGCAACCAGTGTTAGACAGAAATTTGCAAAGCAGCCTCACTCTACAGGCCCGGGCTAGATTGTAAATCATAATCTTTCATCCGTTATATTCTAGGGTGGAGAAATGCAGCTCCCTCTGGGAAAATTTAGGACGACCTTCAACGTCTTAGAAGCGGGCCCCAGCCAACAAACAAGGGGTTAAGCTAACGTTCAGGTCAGCGAAAGCCTTTTTAAACCCAATAGATTGAATGTTTATGTGTAATTCCAACTCTAATCAAATACATTTCTCCTCTGATCAAAAATGTTTATCCTGATACACAACATTTTTCTTCCTGTCATAAACATCTTCCCCTTCAGACAGAAACATTTATGTTTGAGCCCTTCAGGGAGATGATCCGCATGGATTTCCTAAATCTGGGAATTAAGTTGAAATGAGTAAAAACTGTAATTCTGCATCATGTGAAGGAGAAAGCACCGGCTCATGCTCCACTATCCTGTAATTTGGAATCAGCCAATTATTTTTTGGTAGCTCAGAATTTCCACCAAGTGTTTGCAGAAAAAAAAGGTCAGTTTCACTTTTGGGAATGAAAATAAAAAAGTTTGTTCTGTAGGTGGTAATTGGAAATGTAACATCCTACAGTGAAGCGACAGATGAAGGGCCGGGAGGGTGACAGTAGTTTGTTAAGTAGCAGGGACAAGATGGGAGGGAGGGGGGACGAGGACCTGATATGTACCTGTGAAAAACAAATGGTCCCATTCCCAGGATGAGATGTGTAGGGACTAATGTGTCTCTGGGGTCATCAAGGTCAATCTAAATATTCATTAAAGGTAATGCAGTACATATTATAAATATGTTCAGCCTGGCAATTGGGTTGTGGTGCCATTACCGATTCCTCATGCCAAAGAACCTAAGCTGCGCAACGCTACATGCCCGATTGAGGATGAATGGGGGTGGTGGTGAGTGGTTCAGTATCACTCACTGTTGTCTGCTATCAAATGTGCAAGTGACATGCTGTGGTGTGGGCAGCCAACCAACTTGCCAGACATTGATCCATATGGGGATTCTTTTTCTTGCTCGGGTCTGAAGCTAACCTAACATGTGCAAGAATTTGGAATCTTTCACGATCCTTTACAGCGAATAATGACCGCGCAACGTGTGAACGAGTGCTGTACATACATGCGTTCTGCTCTATAGAGAGGAGAAAGGGAGCCATGGAGCGGCACCCCACTGCGCTCTCTCCCCCTTCACATGCATTACGGTCGTTCGTCGCCCAACATCAGTGGATCTGCCAGGAAGGTCGTTTGAATGATGGACAACGAGCACGGTACCCATGCCAGATTCCCTCCGATATCATCCCTGAGCTGATTATCAGACAAGAAGCATTGAATATGTCTACCTAGCCTAAGTGTGTCATGGTGCCATTCATTGTCAAATATTCTTTATTTTAACTTTATTTCATCTTAAATGAACCCACCAAGTGCATGGCAAAGCTGCGTCGTGCAATAGGGTGACTATTCATACTGCCTACAGTAACTGTTGAAACAATCTGTGCATATGGGTACACGTTATTGAAGCAAACAGTGCTGATTCCTTTTTTATTCATATGAGGAGTTATGCTGGCAGCCTATTCAAAAGATTCAGCTGCCTTACCGCAACGCAAATCAATGTGCAAAAATATTGGTAAAACGTAACCCTAATTATTCAATTCTTTGATAGGCTCCTTTGAGACTCTTGCATTTTTTTAATGCCGCATGAACCATGACACATTAACAGCAACTGAAATGCATGTATTGCAAAGTGTTTGCACGTATGCACACATGTAGCGCATGAGCAGCTCATTGATATGGATGATCGGTTGCATAAAGAAAAGTGAGCCACACAGCCTCATGGTGCATTCAAATTAAACAAAATTTTTAACATGACATACTGTATGTAAAACACATTGCATGTTGCATCCCAAACCTAAATGCAACTTCAAAACTTGCAAATAAATAAAAATGAAAAAACTTTTCAACTTCTTTCATTTGTTTTAATATCAAGACAGTTTTTTGCATTTTCTAAGAAACGCTAGGAAACTGTTTGCTTGGCCGTCTGTTGTTAGTAGAGAAGAGTTGGGTCAGATAGCGAGCTGGTGCATATTCCAGCCAGTCCAGTTATTTCCAGAGCACAGGGCTGATGGCACGTCCTGTTATCTATTGATTGCGGGCCATGAGAAAAGACACACATGCATTTATTGACCGGTCTGGTTAAACGTTGAGGGAATGAAAGACACCTGGGGAGATGAATTCTGTGAAAAGCACACTAGCCCTGCCCTGGGTATCTCTTCTGAGTGTGGGAACCAGGAGATCCCTGCGTAGCCAGGGTCCTTGTATAGTGCCATCATCCAGGACTTTGTATACATATAATGAGGAAGGTTAAAGGGTCAGGCTGCTCCAAAATGATATCTCAGTGCCTGGTAAATGCAGAAGGTTAAACCCCTCTAAAGGTGTCTTTTGCTGGGTTCCTAAGTCTGTACACCACCATAATAATGGATTCCCACCATCTTTATTAGATCCTTTATTTATTTTATAATATGGAGAATGTTATAATGTAACAAAGAGAGCTGGACATACATGGTGGGCCTGGTGGGAGTGCATGTGTGTAGGTGGGCAACTGGGGAAAAACCAAAGTGGGAATTATGCCAGGGGTTGTTATTGTTGGAATACCAAGGATATGCACACTAGGGTCCACCTATTACTAAATTTTAACCACTGGCTGACTGGGATTTAATAACATTTTATGTCAAACTATCAATCTAAAGCCAAACTTTTTAATGCCCAATAATTGAAATCAGCTAAATACAACCCAGGTACATCAATATCTCACATTGATCATGTTTTTAAAGTAGCCACAGCCTGCGTATAATAGCCTATCCCCTGACCAGAAGCTGCAGAGTACAGGCCTTGCTGTCTGCATAGAATCAATAGTCTCTCTGAAGAGGTCCACCATGTTCCCCATTCTTTGGCCTTTTCATTTTTTAAAGTTAAAGTTGTGCTGGATGAGAGTGATTACGTTAAGTATATAGGAGGATTGTTATGTAGCATAAAATTAAAAGGAGGCCAGGGACATACAATATCTATAGGACCCTAAGGATGCCTTTTTAATTAAAAACGATTCTGTAATTGATTTTTTGCAAATATCCTGCTCAGGCTGATAATTCAGATCTCAAACACAGCTTCCAGAAGACATGAAAAGGTGCAATTGCAAACTTGATAGATTTGCCTTCATCTATAAATGAGTTAAAAGTATAAAAAAAACAACACTAAAAAAACTAAATAACATTCAAAGAACTATATAAATTTGGAAATACAAATACAAAAAATAGAAAAATTATGTGTTTTTGCCCTGATCTTTAAACCGATGTCTTGTATTAGTCATGTAGCCTAAACTCTGGATAAAGTACAGAGGCCTCTCAACATATAATAAAAATGTCCGCATTTTGAGAAAGTAAAAAAAAAAAATTGAAGCTCCTTCTCGAAATGTTAAAAGCATTTGATTTCAATTACCGGCGAACCCGTAATTACCGAAATCTGCAAGCAATTAAAAAGAAAATTCTATTTTTCTTTCCAGATCTTGTTGGATAACTTTTAAAACACACAGAAATCCACAAAATGTACAAACTAAGAAATTGTTTACCGTTCATGAAACTGTTTGTTTGAATATGCAAATGCTTGTGGCTAGGACTCACCAGGGCAATAAGACATCTCTGAAATGTGCAGTTGGCTTGCATTAATTTGGCAAAAAATATATATTTAGGTGTCTTAAAGCGGTGCTGCCCCTTTAGGGATGTTGCAACATAAAATATAGGTTTAAAATATTGCTAAAAATGGTGTAAAATTTGCAGCAAAATTATATGGGCTGTAGTGTGGCACGTTGGAAAAAAAATTGACCATGTCTGGTTTTTGGTTCATTACATCAGAATAATAGGCTGCTCCACAGCAATTCAAATTATTTGGCACCCTAAGGATCCAAATCTGGATAACATTTTGGGGGACAGCTTATGCAAATTTACTGCAACCCATCTTATTCATAAAAAGTGTGCTGCAGCATGTAATCAATGAAGCCCCTTTGAGATCCATTGGCCCAGTGGAACAGAAAGAGCTGTGATTGGTTATGTTAGTCATGTGACTTTGACAAGCCACAGTACCGGGCTAATTGAATCTGTTTTACTGAGCATTGTTGCTAAACTACTGTATATCATAAACATGTGTTTTTTAAAAAAAATGTAGATATACCCTATTATCTATTCTTTTTGTGTCGCTAATCTCCTGCAGCCTCTTTTATCCACTCCCTGTCTTCATGCATTCACTCTGGTATCGGCTTCCCATTATGGATTTCTGAATAATGACAATGGTGCACCATACCCATATAATGCATATTGGCACAACCACTGGGAACCCTACAAAGGGCTCATAAGGAACCCAACTCAGAACAATACAGAAGATGTCTAAAGAAGGCCCTTGAGGTCAGAATCACCAGGCATTCTTTTAATGAAAACTGGTGACTGAAATTATATATATATAAAAAGTATAGGTATATGTACATCTGTTCATGGGTTTTCTCTAAAGTAAAGTTCCCCCTCGTGCTGAGATTTGCGACTCTCAGATTTGGATGACTTTTGTCTGTCTGAAGTCTTCTGGGAGTTTGGGCCTCTTGGATTCATTCCCTATAAAACAGGTGAGCAATTCTAGGACTTTCACTGTCCATGTGTGCAGTGACCTCATGGGGTTCAGCCACATCCATGGATGCAGGACATAAAATAGAGAAAGCTATGTCAGTTGAATTTGGTGTGCTTGTTTAATAAAGCAAAGAAAATAAAGGAAGTATAAAGCTCTAGAGCAACCAATCCAAAATTATTTAAATAGTTTTAGCTTTGCTTAATGCTGACTGTTAGTCATGGCCAGGCCGTAGGGTGGTCAGCCAAACCCCTGCAACCCATGTTGCTAAAGTAGTTAACAGCTTATTAGGGGGTGGGGGCTGTACTTTGGAGCATTTTACCCTGGGTGCTAAAAGGACCCTTCCTCATCTCTGTCTTTAAGTAGCTTTGCAAGATAAAAAGTGACAGGCAATTCATATACCCTGCAAAGGTGGATTGTTTTATTGACCTGCTTTACAGTACCGAATTGAACAAACTGAATTTTACAAATTGAAATCCAGACTCACCTTTAAAAAGTAAATGCTGGGAGGTGATGGTTAGGCCCTGCCAGTGTACTCAATGTAACAAAGAGTCTGGATCTTATCAATGAGCTTAGTTACGCGGGTCCCAACACTGAAGAGCCAAGATCCTCAGGTCATTAAACAGAAGGACCCAGATCCTCACGTCCTGAAAGAAGAGCTCAGGTTCTCATAAAGAACGGCCCACATCCTCAGGTGCTCATTCAGAAAAGCCTGGATCTTCAAGTCCTTATGCCGAAAAGCCAAGATTCTCAGGTCCTAATGCAGATGAGCCCAGATTTTCAGGCCCTGAAAAAGAGGAGCTCAGATTCTCAAACAAAAGGGCCCACCTACTTAGCTCCTCATACAGAGGCCCAAAGATTCTAAGGTCCTCATACAGATTAGCCTAGATCTTTGGGTCCTAAAAAAGAGGAGCTCAGATTTTCAGGTCCTCATACAGAAAAGCCAAGATCCTCAGGTCCTCATACAGAGGGGCCCACATCCCCAGATCCTCCTAAAAAAAAAAAGTACAGATGCTCAGAATCCCGCACCAAAAAACTCAGATCCTCGGGTCCTCACACAGATAATTTCAGGTGCTCTGGTTTTTACACAGAAAAGCTTAGATCCTCCGGTCCTCATACAGAGGAGCTCAAGTCCTTACACCAAAGAGAGATCCTCAGGTTTGTATACCAAAGGGCCAAGATCCTTATAACAAAGAACCCAGATACTCACATGGTTGAGTCTATAGGCCCTTATATCAAAGAGTCTTGGATTGCCACGCAGAAGAGCGCAGATCCTCAGGTTCTTCCCCAATCCGTGGGTCCTCATATAAGACAGCCCAGATCTTCAGCTCCTTTTCTGAAGAGCCCAGATCTTTAGGTCCTCACACAGAAAAACTCAGATTCTCAGGTTCCTAAACCAAAGAGCCAAAATCCTGGGGTCCTCATACACAGATGTTCAAATCTTTAGTTCCTTATGCAATAAAAAAACACAGATCCTCAGGTCCTCATATTGAAGATCCCAGCTCTTCATGTCCTCCTACTGAAGAGCCCAGCTCTTCATGTCCTCCTACTGAAGAGCCCAGCACAATGGATCTGCAAGGTGCACGGAGCAGCTATGTACATGTCGCTGGCAGACTTAGTTGTGAATGATCTTCAGACAGTCGTGTATTTATTAGCCTTCTGTTGCTGTTACCCTTTATTTTCTTTGTTCATACAATGCACAATTATGTGCTGTTCTGTGTAGAACAGTGTTACCTCCAGTATTGATGGCAGAAGTGCTGAACAATGGGACATTTATAAATCCTTCGTTTTACTATACCTGAAAGGAGCCTGATCTGGGGACAGGGAGAGCCTTTGTGACAGCTTAGGACACTACGCACCATATTGTTTTGACAACTGTCATAATAAATCACTCACACTCTCGTGTTTTAAAAGGATCTGAAAGGAAGACTGTAGGCCTTAAAAAAGGAAACCCCTTCACTATAGGATCTCTTTTCAGTGTCAGTGTCCCCAGCTGAGACCAGCTAACAGGCTACTTCAGCTGGCAGGTGACAACAAGAAAATACAAAGTGACGTCTCAGTGTCACCTGTCTACCAACTTAAAGGCAACCTGTCATCACAGATTCACTTATATATAACACACCTGTTAAGGAAGACATTATATACTTACCTTTTCTATGAGCTGTTAATTGAAATGTTATTGTTAAATCCAATGGTTATTGCACAAAAATTCTTTGCTGGCATTGTAACATTTATAGCCAGCTTTACTGTCAATATAATTTATTTAGCATCAAATCAAACAGGACCTTGCACTACAAAATGGACGGTAGATTACACCTAGACCAATCAAACTGAATTATTATTATCCAGTATTTAGCGCCAAAATTACTTTACAAAGTCCATAGTCATGTCACTAGCTGTCCTTCAAGATCTATAGTCCCTACCATAGTCATATGTCTTTTGGGAGGAAGCCAATTACCCTAACTGCATGCTTTTGGAATCTGGGAGGAAACCAGAGTACCTGGAGGAAACCCACACAAACATGGGGAGAACCTGCAAACTCCATGCAGGTAGTGTCCTGGTCGAGATTTAAACCTGGGACCCAGTGCTCTAAATGCCAGAGTGCTAACCACTGAGCCACCATTTGAATGGTCATTTCAAGGTCTAGTACACCAATTTAAACTTTCAGTTTTATTTCTGATCATGATTGCCTTTTTAGTCAATATCTAATTACCACCCCCCAGTGTGCTGGGAGTTGTAGAGTGCAGTGACATGTAACTGTCATAGGAAGGCCAAGACTATGGGCCTGATTTTTTAATGCCCTCCAAGGCTGGAGAGGATACAGTTTTATCAGCAAACCTGAAATGGATCTGGTCCAGGATTAAAAACATTTGCTAACAAATAGCAAATTACTTTTAAGTTCATTACAGGTTTGCTGGATCACCCAGCTTCACTAATGAAAGTGTATTTTCTGAAGCCTTGAAGAGTTTAAATAAATCAGGCCCAATGTCAGAGGAAAGATGGCAGCACCCAATGGGAACAAACTAATGCTGCAAACAGGAGTCCAATCTTTGCCGCTGGAAATGGTCTTTTGGAGTGACAATAAAAAACACAACTCTGTTCCATTCTATGAAGAGGAGAGGATGAGCAGGAGACACATCACTGCATCCCACTCCATGGAAAATCATATTGGTTGTCCCTGTCTGACCCTTTACTGATTTGCCATGGCGGATTACTAAATGACACCAGGTGACCGCTGTTCACATGCTAGATTTTCACCCATGGTGATCACAATCATCTAAAGCAGGGGTGTCAAACTCTGGCCCACTGGCCAAATCTAGCCCTTTTTTTCTAACTTCCTTTTTTTCTGGCCCCAAAAGGAATCCTAAATATGAATTGCAGCTGGCCCGCTGCTGCATTGAAATAGTGCCACTACTACAATTCTGAGCATCACTCACATCTATAGACCAGCGGCCTCTCTGTCTATGTGTGGCCCCACATTGGATGGTTTTATAGACGCAGGGAATTGTAGTATTGGTGCTATTTCAGTTTCAAGTTTGGCCTGCAACTTTGTCTAAGTTTTTAAATTCATCCCACTGTGTATTTGAGTTTGACACCCCTGATCTAAATCAAGTATTCTAGTGTGTGTACACACAGAGTAAGGTAAAGTTTTTGTTCACCGATTTTGCATGAGGAATGCTTTATACGCTGACTCGTTCATATTTGGCAGGAAATTCTGTAAACCTTGACCAAGAAAAGGTTGCTTTAAAAAGAAAAATGTTTAACTTATTTACTACGAGTCCTATTCAGAGTATACAAGTTTTAAATAAATTAGACATTCAAATGAACAAAAACATTAACTTAAGAATCCAATAAAGTTAATTTCCATTGAATAATTGATTGAACATTGAATGGAAATGTCATCATTTTTATTGATTGAGTCCTGGTGTTATTGGTTGGCGATATAGGCTGCAGAGCACTGAGCAGAAACAATGGTGGTGTCAGTATTCCAATCGAGTTTTAAACGGATTTGCATTGAAATCTTTTCCAGTTCAAGTGGTAAAATGATTGATATTCCTGGACCAATTGTTTATTAGGGAAATATGAAACATTTGCTGGATCGTGCATTCATCTAATAATGTGTCCCATATTCTCCAACATTTCCCACAACAGAGAGTCTGATTTATTACAGCTCTCCAAGACTGGAGAAGATAGACTATTGTTGGAAAACCTTGGTGATCGAACAAACCTGAAATGGATCTGGTCCAGAATTAAAAACATTAGCCAAATGATTTTTGAGAAATCTATTGCAAGATTTCTGGATCTTCCGTGACAGTCTATCTTCTCCAGTCTTGGAGAGCTCTAATAAATCAGGCTCATATTGTGAAATGTCAATTGTATTGAGAAACTCTGGTTCATTGCAGTATGAAGATACTTTCTTGATTATTTGATTATTTGATTTATTGACATAGGTCATTGCAGTCCTACTGCTGAATTCTGGTGAGTGCTATTTGGATTTTGCTTTTACTGAGGTCACGTGATCAGCACCATCTACTTCCCTATGGACCAGTGTTTCTCAGTGAGGGTTCTGTGGAACACTAGGGTTCCTCCAGGGGTTGCTAGGGGTTCCTTGAGCGATGAGCAACTTGTGCTTCTCAGGTCCCTTACCACTGGCACCACGGACGTTTTTGGTTATCTGTAATGGCCATATTCCTCCCATTGTCCAGCAATGTAAGAGGAATTCTTCCCATTGACCACCTCACTAATATACTGTGAGCTGTGGATATAGTAACTTTAGAAGCTGTTCCCTGAAGACCTAAAAGTTGTCTTAGGGTTTCATCATTTTAAAAGGTAGAGAAACACTTTCTTTAGCCACACAACACTCCGTATCTATATTATAAAATATATCACATCCAGTCCAGTAACTATTGTCAGGAATTCCTAATTTATTGTACTAATCTATGTCTGTTTTCACCTCCAGCTCTGTGCAAACTCTTAGGAAGAGGAATAAAAGGGAGACAGAGTATGGATTCTCCACCATATTCTATCCATAGAAAGAAAGAAGAGACTATTTTGCCAAATATAGAAAATTATAAATTGCTGTAGACAGTAATGGAAGAAATAGTTTAGAAAGTTTAACTCATTTAACTTATGCAGCAAAAATTCACGTTCTGAATATATGAAATTATAAAATATGAAATTCTCCTTTGCATATGATATTTTAAGGCGCTGACTCTGATGTCATGTTTTGCAATGTATTTGTTCTGTTTGTCCCAAAACCCAAGCAGCATTGATCCATGACAATGGTCTATGGTTTGCAGAGCGCGGCATGACATCATGTGACTGCGTGAGATAACATTGACGGGCTGAGAACGGTGGGAGTGCAGGTCTCAGTGTGTATCTAGATAAGAGTACATTAGCACACAGCCCAGTCTGGACACCACTTGGGACATCCTGATCCCAGAACACAGCAGACAGTGTGTCACTTACACCCCTTCGTCCCCATCACTCGTTCTCAGACTAGTCTTCTATTTCCTGCATGATGCACATCTAGAGGATTTCAATTCTAAAAGCCCTGTCCAGACGTGTGATAATTGTTTCTGGAAAGGATCTGTTGTATGGGGGTGCTAGGCACCCCACTGCGTCCCCTCCAATAGCAGGTTCAGTTCGGACAGGTGTGGAGGTTAATGAGCAGAAACAATAGTGGTGTCAGTATTCCAATCGAGTTTTAAACAGATCTGTAGGTGCCCTTGTTAAATGTTCAAATCTGGTTCATGGACTGGCATAGGTCTTGAGACTACCAGGTGGCTGGCACTGGCATGGTACTAGTAACCAGGAGCTACCAGGGAAGTGCTTGAGTTAGGGCCTGGACTTTGTGATGGCCTATCCTTGTGCAAAAATAATGTCTCATGTTCCCTGACTTCACAATCTGAGCCTGCTGAATCCTGGAATTGTTATCTTGGAATATATCTGCGCCATCAGGGAAGAAACAAATCCATTGATGGAAAAACCTGCTCAATCCTTATATTCAGGGCATCAGCTGACCACATTTCATGGGCATATACCATTTCTGAACTTAGACCTGACCAACTAAAGCAACTCCAGATCATAACACTGCCCCCACAGGCACCCCAGATCATAACACTGCCCCCACAGGCACCCCAGATCATAACACTGCCCCCACAGGCACCCCAGATCATAACACTGCCCCCCACAGACACCCCAGATCTAATAACATTGCCCCACAGACATCCCAGATCATAACACTGCCCCCACAGGTAACCCAGATCTAATAACATTGCCCCACAGACACCCCAGATCATAACACTGCCCCCACAGGTAACCCACAGGGGTGATTTTGAGGACCGGGACCTTCTGGCTGACCAGAATTGTCCTATTGAGAGCCCTCTGTGCCATATACTGTGAGTGTAATACCCCAATAAATAATATATATATACCCCCCTGTGCCATATACTGTGAATGTAATACCATAATATGTATACCCCCCCGTGCCATATACTGTGTGTGTAATACCTCAATATAATATATATATATATATATATATATATACCCCCTGTGCCATATACTGTGAGTGTAATACCCCAATATCATATATATATATATACCCCCTGTGCCATATACTGTGAGTGTAATACCCCAATATCATATATATATATATACCCCCTGTGCCATATACTGTGAG
>NC_092864.1:12343187-12402839 GCF_032062135.1 Pyxicephalus adspersus
CCCTGTGCCATATACTATGTGTAATACCCTGATATATAATATATATACCCTCCCAATGTCATATACTGTGAGTGTAATACCCCGATATATAATATATCTACCCCCTGTGCCATATACTGTGAATATAATACCCCGACTTATATTATATATAGCCTCCCTATGTCATATTCTGTAAAGAAAGAAAAAGGGTGCCTATCTCACTGCTCATGAATGAAGCTCCTTGAATACGCATGCCTAATCATAGACATGCTCAGAAGGAGCAGCTTGCAACCTCTGTATGCAGGTATCCCAGGAGGCTGCAAGTTTCCCCTTCAGTCTTTACCACCACAGCACTAAAGATGGAAAGGGGAGAGACCTCACCCCCCCCTTAAAGAAAATTTATTAAAAAACAATATGTTAAAAAAACTAATGTTAGGTTCACCTTATCCTTTTTTCTTTGATGTGATGCGGTGCCAATCACTTTGAAAGGCATCCCAGCGCACTTTGCAGATGGACATGGGTTGTAGTGCACATAATAGGCATATTTTCCCAGCATGCTCCCCGGTCCCTTTTAGTGGGGCGCACCACTCGGCACTTTTCAGTAACCACCCGGCTACCACCTAGGTACAATATCTTCCCACCCAGCTTAAAATATTTTCTGGGTTGAACCCTGTGTTCCTCAGGAGAAATAAAGCATACATTTTTTAGTACATTGCCCTGCTAAGTAACCCATTGAAGTGACTAACCCACCTTCACATAATGCATGTTAATACTAGTCATAATGCACCAAGGTGCAATGTTACAGCACTGCTATACAGCCGCACTGGGCACACTCTGTATAAAGTCTTTACATACATAAGACTGTGTTGTATAAACTAAAAATAAAATCTCTTCCAATAAAAAACACATTGATCCTGCTGAGTCTCACATTCTCTCCAGCAAGTTCTCATATATAGAAAGATATTTGTCAAGGTTCAGAGTACGGGACCTGCTGAGTATATTTGCTGCATCTTTTGGCCCACACTGTGATTGCAGCGGAACATTTTTGATAACCCCAGCCAGCTCGGCTTTGTTTACTTGACAGATGCCCCCCAGATTCTCTCAGCTGTCTTTAATTAACAGTCCTAAACTGGCAAAATATTGTAAGCAAAGCCGACCTCACAGATCGCATTCCATTCGGGGGGTTCCCTCCGGCCATCGTCCTAAAGTCTTATTTCTATTTTTATTTTTTCTTAAAATGTAAGTTCAAGCCATAAAACTAAAACTGTTCATACCAAACTTTTAAGTGTATGTAAGAGCAGAACTTTTCGTTTTGGATGGAATGTGGAACGGTAATGTGTCTGCCAGGTTTTTATCGGGGTCTGTCATTTTGCAAAGGAGATTCACCCATTGGGCCGGTTCAGAAGAATCTCTGTGACTGAACACAGTCAACAAAAAGTAAGGTTACACACATGTTGTGGATGTAAGTCTGGGGTGTCAATTTCAAATACACACAGGGCCGAGATTAAAAACTTAGACCAAGTCGGGGGGCCAAACTTGAAATTTATTGAAAAAATGAGGAAGTTTACTACTTCATCCATAACTAACAGAAACAACCCCCTCTACAAACACTTTAGGGTTGAAAAGACTGATTTCTATCTATCTATCTATCTATGCATGCTGTGTGTTGGTCATCCTCTCACATCACAAGTTTGTCTGACACTAAATATTACACTATGCAGCCTCTAATGGATTGAAACAAACACAATGCGCCTGGTAGTCGGGCTCCATGTGATCATTGCCTAGGCTGTGTGTCACATGTTGGGGTACAGGAATAATGTCTATGTATTGAAAATGATGATGTGAGATGGTAACGCGGGCGTAGTTCATTTTCAGAGTTCTTTGAGGGGCCAAAAAAGGACCTTGAGGGACAGTTTTGGCCCTCGGGCCAGAGTGTGACACCCCTGATGTAAGTCATCTTTAAAAAACTGAATTCTGGAACGTAGTTTTAAAAAAGTCAAGCAGAAGGCTTAGGACTAGTCACCAGTTTGTGAAAGTGTTAAAGTGTTTCCTTTTATCCTCTTTTGCCTTGTTCTGTACTGTAGTTCTATGTAGAGGTGGCCATCTTGGTAGCGACAGGGCTTTACTTCCTCTTGTCTGAGCCTCCAGTAAGAAGAACAATGATCATCACAGTAGAGGCCTCATAAAATTTTGAGACCAGGGCTGCTTTGAAATAATCTTTGTGCGTATGGTGTTCATCCTCCAGTTAGAACAATATAACAACTTTTAATGAGTTTTTTTTTGTACAGTCTCCGTTCAGTTGGAAAAGATTGTTTTGCTGTTTTGCCTAGACATCACCCATTAGCTATTCATTGAAGATTCTTTATGGACATATATTCGTCACATGGCAAACAATGTTTTACCAAAAATGTCACACTATATGCCAATCATTTGTAAAGACCGAACCATCACATCTATATAAACTTATTGAACATCTCATTCCTAAACCATGGATTTAAATATGTGGTTGTCTATCTCTTTGAACTATAACACCTCTAAACTCTTCTAGGAAGATAAAGGAGTGTGGCTTTAGAAAATTTGTGCCCATTGGGCCAAGAGGACAATTGTTCAGTCTGGTATTGATGTTTGTTGTGAAGACCTGGTTTATAGTCATTGTTCCAATTCATCCCAAAGGTGTTCGTTAGGGTTTAGGACTGTGAAGGCCACTTGAGTTCCTCAAGTTCCTGAAGCTTGCATTTGTTAAGTTAGGTAGTAATGTTGGACAGGAAGACCTGGTTCAAGGTCAGCGTTCTAATTTATCCTAAAGGTGTTTATTAGGGTTTAGGTCTGTGAAGCACACTTGTGTTCCTTAATCCTGTGTTTGTTAAATCAGGTAGTGATGTTTAACGAGAGGACCTGGTTCAAGGCCAGTGTTTGAATTCATCCATTCATCAAGTTGAGGCAGGTCACTTGTGTACCTTAAGTTCTTGAAGCCTGCATTTACGTCAGGCAGTGATGTTGGATGGGAAGACCTGGTTTAGGCTCCGTGTTCTAATTCATCCTAAAGGTTTTCGTTAGGGCTGTCTGTGTAGCACACTTGTGTTGCTTAAGCCTGCAATTGTTAAGTCAGGTAGTGATGTTGGATGAGAAGACCTGGTTCAAGGTCAGTGTTCCAAATCATCTATTAATCAGGTTAAGGCTGTGCAGGTCACTTGTGTTCCTTAAGTTCTTGAAGCCTGCATTTAAGTCATGTATTGATCCCGGACAAGAAGACCTCGTGTTCCAATTCACTGGTGTTCACTGGTTGTTTAGGTCTGTGTAGGACGCTTGGGTTCCCCAAGTTCCTGAAGTTGGCATTTGTTAAGTCAGGTACTGAAGTTGGACGAGAAGACCTTGTTTATGGTCTGCAGTGTTCTCCCCAACCCCTTTTTAGCTGGGCGCACCACCCAGCATTTTTCAGTAACCACCCGGCTGTTTTTGGGTGGTTACTGATGAGTTAGGTCACAAAACAGGGGCTGCCACCCACCTACAATATCTTCCCACCCAGCATTAAAAATTTCTAGGTTGAACACTGTGTTAAATTTGTTCAAAAGTGTTTAGATCTTTGCAGGCCCAGTTCATCCACAAGAAACTCTCATCAAGCCATGTCTTTATGGCGCTGGCTTTTTACATGGGGATGCTAGAACAAAGGAGCATTCCTCAAACCGTGCCCTCAAGATTATAAGTTGTCACTTAGGGTGTCTTTGTATACTGTTGTACTACTGGTAACCATCACTGGAGACACCAGAATTCAGTCATTTGTAGGGTCGCTAACATACAATTGTACATATAGTTTTTTTTTGTTCTTGAATGTGGTTGGCCTAATGCCAGTTACCTAATTGTCAATTTTGATACAGCACATGCGTTATAAGTGGTGTCTGGGGGTAGATACAAAAAGAAACATGCTGGGATAGAGGGCAGAAAGAAAGTCAAACAATGTTTTTGGTGTCTTGTAGAAACATACGGTACAAACCTCTGATATTATCTGTCTCTGTTATAAGATGACATCCAGCCTGCTGAAGAAATAGAAACAAATGTGAACTTGAAGGACCTGTGATTCCTACTACAGCTCCCAAAGGACAATTTATTTGCAAGCTTTCCTGATTTCCCAGAACGTTTTAAATTATTTTAGATGTTTCAAAGAGCATTTACTTTTTAAGCTAAAAGAGGGTTTAGTCGTTTGTTAGCTTTGACATGCCAAAGTATTGCTGTGCTTGAGAGCTTTTTATTATGGGCGGACATTTAGGTTTGTATACAAAAAAAGTGCATCGTCTCATTGAAAAATCAAAATTGAGCAGCTGCAGCAGTTGTTGCATATGAACATTAAAATGTCAAAAAAAATTTGGAGCAAAGCGAAAGCAGCTGTATGGTTCGGGGGCCCGACTTTGAGTGTTAGCGTACCGTAATGGTCATGTGATCAGCATTTGGATCCGTGCACGGTATGTAGCCTTAAAATCTGCTCTATCCCATTCCCTTTTGCTCCTGCAGCGCTTAAAATCCACTCTCCTGGGAGCTTTCCTTAAAAATGTGGCGGAAAATTGGATATTCTCCCTTCAATGCAAAAGCTAATGTTCCACCCCAGCTGCACCAGCTGACAGCAGCTTGAGCCAGGAGGTGTGATAGGAGCTGGGGTGCAAATAGGGAGCTTCAAATATCCCTGCAAAACTACAGGACAAAAAAAAAATCTTGTAATAGGTTTGTTACCATGTATCAGTGCTGGCATCTTTATTTCACATGGCCAGGCTTAGAGGCATAAAAGTTGTATATAGGCGTATATCCAGAAAACCTTCATAGGTATTATTGCAAGTTATTAAACTGGTCTGTGTTCACAAACTTTGGCCCATATTTTGTATAAGGTCCATGTACACACTTTGGACAACCTTCCCAAATTACCTACTACCAGTGGGTATAAAATGCACCTATAATGAAAAAAAGAAGTTAAGCCTGCAGACATCTTCTATCTGTGGTGCCTAGATGAGATCGACATCACTGTTCTCCTGGAAAGATTCATGGGGTATCCAGAGCAGCAAAAAGGCTGTTGCACTTTACTGGAATTCCTTCTTGTGGTATTACACTCATCATTCAGTGGTGCCTGTCCAGCAATGCAGAAGACGGGTAAGGAAAATATCATTTTAACTTTTTAAAGTATTATATTTTTAAAGAAGCATTTTACACCTACAAATAGTAAGTGATTTAGGAAGTGTACCCAAAAAATATAATCCGACCCTTCATTTTTTTGCATGAATTGTTTCCTTAAAACCAAAAAATGGCCATAGATACATGTGAGAGTCATTGATTTCCCACTGTAAATTTTATTCAGGCGCTAATGTAACTTTTTCCTTTTTATTCAGAAAAAACAGAGGAATGGGATGCATTCAGGCTTTTTTTTTAAACTACACAAGTTGGGCTTGATTTATTAAAGCTCTCTAAGACTGGAGAAGATGGACCATCATAGGAGAACCTGGGTGAGCCAGCAAACCTGTATTTGGTGAAGGATTGAAAATGGTAATAAATAATAACAAAAGATTTTAAGAAACCTATTCCAGGTGTGCTAGATCATCCAGGTTCCCCATGATAGTCTGTCTTCTCCAGTCTTTGACAGCTTTAATAGATCAGGCCCATTGTGACAAGCAATTGCTAAAGGGTCAATAACAGGTTGGTCATTGAAATTGGCAGCATTGCATCTCCATGGATGGCCTCTCTGTAGGTGACCCATCAGTCTATGTTTGGGTTGGAAGCTACATAATTAAAATAGTTTTTAGTCAGTAATATTGGAGAACTTTTATATATAAATTTATTTAAATTTTATGGCGGTATACACCAAAAAAATTCCAAATAGTTTTTAATTATTAATTTGGCGCTTTGCCAATTTCCTTTGAATAAAAAAAAAAATCTTTCCATATTCTGTTACTTTCAGGAGATTTTGGAATGTTTCCTACTCAAGAGAAATAAAAAAAAAAATATTGGAAACATGGAGGAAATTTTAATTATACCCTTTGAAGTTTCACCTAAAATACATTATTATTTCTCATAGGAAAATCGGTTCTGTCTGCACCGTGTTTATAAGAACGGACCGATTATAGGACCTAAAACAAGACTGAATAAGGTTGTGCCGTTAAATATTTTAATCAGAGTCTGGGAGATCAGTCTTGGAGGTTTCAGAAATTTATATATATATTTTTGTTCTTTCCTGATCATCTAATTGGCTGTGGTTTCATGCATCTCTTGCGAGTTTTATTGAAAGGACCGTGTAAAATTATATTTTGGTGAGCGCTCATAATCATAATTAAGAATGCAGCAAGAGAAAACGATGATCAGGGTAGTTCCTTTGAGAGGCCTTGTCTTCTGCCCGTTGATTAGCTTGAGAACTTTGCAAAGAACGTGGTCAGGATTTTTATGGGAAGCTTACTGTAAACGTCTTCCAAAGGTTTTCCAAATGTTCACTTTGTTCAGACATAAAAGACTCTGCATCACTCTGGTGACACCTTCCCCGTGAGTGAATCTTCATTTCAGCATTCATCCTTTGTTTGCTTTCCTACCTAGCTTAATTCCTATAGTTGTCGGTATTCATATTTTCTGAATATCCTTTACGCATACAAATTCAGATATATGCAGAGAAATCCCCCAAACACAAGCTATAAAAGCATTTTCGGAGCATAGAAGTTCTGCAATCTAGAGGTATTATCATAGAGGTACCATCTCAGTAGAGACAGGGCTTTGCTTCCTCATTTTAGAACCTCCACATAGAACAAGAACAGTGAACAGTATGGTAATGACATCAACAAATCTGCAATTAGAGATAGCGGTGCAATAAGTTACCCCATACTGCAGCAATTTTCTCCCCAGCTCCTTTTAGCTGGGTGCATCACCTGGATCTTTTCAATAACCGCCCAGCTGTTTTTGGATGGTCACTGAAGGGTTGGGTCACAATTCAGGGAATGTCACAAAGTTTTCAGCTTCTTCCCAGCCATACATTTCTGTGGAGAACACTGTGCAGGTCTACGAGGCTACAAAACCATGGTGCCTAGGAACACTCACCTAATAGGAATGGAACTGCCATATGTAAAAAGGAATTCCAGAGTACTTTTGGTATACTGTAGGTGAAACTATACCTTTTGGCCCCTGCTGAAGTGCCTGTGATGAACATGGCACTGATTGGACAGTTTTATAGATGCTCCTGAGCTGTGTGATGATCTTGGGTCAGGAGTGTCAAACACAAATACACAGAGGGCCAAAATTAAAAATTAGACAAAGTCCCAGGCCAACCTTGAAATTTATTGACAAAAATTAGGAAGTTTTTCATTCTCATTAGATATAAAAGCTTTTCATTTGGAAACAAAGAGTTTTTGCTTCACATTTAATCTGGAACCAAAACTAATTTAGAGAAAGAGGCCCAAACATTTTTTTTAAATGTTATTTAGGAAAAAACCTTATACCTCTTTCTCTATTTGTAGGCTTCTGAGTTAAATTTCATTGGTAACCTTTTTGCACAGCCTAACAATAATAGTAACAAATTTATTCTATGAAAATCCAACCATTCAAGTCCATGCCTTGGTGTAGCAAGGAAAAGTACAGCTGAGGGGGAGTGCTGGAAATGCCAGACGCGGCCAATGTGGGGCTAAATCTTATGAGTGGCCCATCGCTGGAACTTCCTCTTCATTGACATACGCCGCTACTAAAATTCCGGCATTACTTGCATCTATAAAACAGTCCATTGCGGGGCCACACATAGGCAGAGAGCCCGTCTGTCTATAGACACGAGTGATGCCGGGAATTGTAGTAGCCCCGCTATTTCAATGCAGCGGCGGGCCAGCTGCAGTTCATATTTCGAATTCCTTTGGGGGCCAAAAAAAGGACGTTGGGGCCAGATTTTGACACTCTTGTACATGCTTTACATTGAACAAAGTAAGGTATTTAATGGATAGTTCTGTACTTGTAAAAAAAGCAGTGTTATTTCAAGGGGTACAATAAGTGTCTGTCTCTTTTTAAGTGCTGACTAAAATACTCCAAACTATGAAAATTTGGGCCGTGTTACCTGGTTGTATGCATAGAGGTGTAGAAGTTTTTACAGCACAGATACATGAAAAAAAAAAAAAAAGAATCTGTCGATCCAATTTTACAATTTAGTTCTGCTTTAAATGATATAATGAAGGGTTGAAAAATCAGCGAAGAAGCCTTTTAGGTATAAATCTATGTTATAAAATTAGAGAGGGTTGGGAACTAGTTTTAGAATAACTTTCTGCTGGTAAAAGGTTGCCCCTTTGCAATGCCACAGGAGCCACCATTGCAGGACAGGAGCTGTTGCTAAAAGGAGACTTCAACATATTTCCTATTGTTTAAATCAAAAGGAACGCAGACCAAAAAATGAAAATCTAAATGTAGTCCCTGGTAACGGCAGGGGGACCGCCTTGCTGCGCTGGTCGCCTGGCGGGAGCAGGGCCCACTACACTGGCAATCAATGAATAAAAGTCCCATGATGGGCAGAGGGAGTAAAGCAACCTTCATACAGGGGGACAATGAGAAGAATGCTTCGTATATTTAGTAATTAGTGGGAGGAATGCTCCTAAGGATAATTAAAAAGATCATTGATATTAGTGATCACTGATCTAAAAAGCAAAAATTGCTGATTGCTTTGGAGGAAGCATGATTGAGAAAGGGTTAGTCTTCATTAGCCAGTTCAGTTTTTTTTTTTTTTTAACTATTACAAAAATATTTCCTTAGTAGTCATATTCCCGCTGTAAAGGTATATTCCCTAACGAGTCTTCGAGTAGTGGTTATTATTCAAATGCCTAACTTTGTGCTTTGGGTAAATACGAAAGTTAATGTGGGTTCTCATTTTCCTACACACACTTCCCCACCCTCCGAATAAAAAGTTTGGCCAGTATGATATTACATAATAAAAACATATTCATTTGCAAGTAAAATTTATCTTTCACTTTTAAAGGAATTCTTTTAATGTTTACTCCTTAGATGAGACGTTATATTGTGTTTGATAATACCTCTGATACACTTATGTAATTCCCTCATACAGCTACTATACAGGAATTTGGCATGTGATAACATTGTGCAATTTGCAGTTGCTATGCTTGAATTCCCCTTAAGGTTTTCAGTAAATAAAATACAGGGGAAACAAATTTTATCTGTTTTTTAACTGACAAAACCAGAATTTTCTATTGCAAGCATTTTGGAAAACATTTGCTTAGTTTTTTGAGATGTAAAAGCGTCCTATCATCACGTTTTCTATGTTGTGCAAAAAAAGTGGCTATCCCTTCTATATAATAGGGAAATTTAATAAATATGTATTTTTTTTTTAATTTCTTTAAATCTTTTGGGGAGGTTCCCTCCCTCTCTGTCTTTACTGCCGCGGCAGTAAAGATTGCAGGGGAAACCCGCAGCCTCCTGGGATACTTGCTTCACATATCATATTAAGCTCTGGGCTGCTCCTCCTGTGCATGCTTCATCAGGGGCTTTCCTATAATGTAAACAAAAAGTGCTCATCTCACGCATTCGCAGATGGAATGTTTCTCTGTCTGTTTTTTTCCCAGAATTATAATTTTTTATTTAATAGGTAGAACAGTAAACATATAATATAGGGCCAAAAGTTTGTAAACACCCAGCCACCCCTCCAAATTACTGAGTTTAGGTATTGTTAATACTACTGCAAACAAATACATTTAGAAAGCTTTGTAATTCCAAATACCTACTTTTTTTTATTTATTTTTTTTAGAATGATTATGTCCCTCTGCACGAAGCGAGCTCCAAAAATGATATGGTTTGATAAGTTCGATATGGTAGAATTGCATTGTCTGCACAGGGCTCAGACCTCAACCCTACTGACCACCTTTGGGATGAATAGGGATATTGACATTCCACATCGGTACCTGACCTCACAACTGGGCACAAACATGTCAAAATTTACACCCAAAATCTTGTGAAAAGCAATGTGGAGGCTGTTTTGTTTGCAGAAGGAAGGGAGATATAATATCCATGATTTAGGAATGAAAGGTCGATATATTTTTATTACACAGAACTTATATAGTGCCATCATATTATGCAGCGCTGTACAAAGTCCATGGTCATGTCACTAACTGTCCCTCAAGGGGACTCACAAGCTAATGTCCCTACCTCAGTCATATGTCATTATTACAGTCTAAGATCAATTTTGGGGGGAAGCCAAGTAACCTAACTGCATGTTTTTGTGGGAGGAAACCGGAGTACCCGGAGAAAACCCACGCAAACACAGGGAGCACCTGCAAACTCCATGCAGATAGTGTCCTGGCCAAGATCCAAACCTGGGACCTAGGGCTGCAAAGGCCAGAGTGCTAACCACTGAGCCACCATGCTGCCCATATAGATGCAATGGTCAATCCCCCACTAACCTTTGGCCTATATTATATTTGTATTTTAGCTGCGTAATAAGCCATCTGCCCAAAATTTCCCTTTAAATTAGAATATAATTTTCACTTTTTTAGCTTGAGAGTTGGGTAGCAGAATGAATTCCAAAAATATTAGTTCCTGCCAAAGAGATGACCAGTTTCTGTTACAATTTCTCGGCTCTGGGCTTATGTGCCGTAATTAAATCCCTCAGACAGACTGCACAGGAAAAGAGCTTCCGTTTGGCCTCGGTGGGATGAATTTACAGGGCGAGATAATGTTAGTGTGCCGCAATGAATCTGACTTTATTACCAGTGGGCGGTGCCAAGATTTTTAGTAATGTGCAAATGCCAGGTCTTACATTAACTCTCCCACCTTCTGTAGGACCCAACGATTCCATTCAACACGAGACCAGCTGCTCCTTCTTTTGTGCCCACATGAGCTGTGAATTCCATATTCAAAGATTTGTTTTTTAAGGGCTAATCCAGCTAAATACAGTGCTAATATTACTTAGATGAGTAATATTGTATAGATACTTTTGTGTTGCACACATTACTTTATTTACATTCAGCTTCTCTGGGTATGCACCATAACTGCAGGATAGGAATGAGTACAGGAAAGGTATTTACGCAACATAACTTTGATTGGTTTAATAGTAAGAACCATAAATAATTTTCAACAATGCACTCCTGTATAACCAAAGATCACAAACTGCAGCAGCTTTGTACTTCTACCCTGGTGCTATCTGCTTTCTGCATGCAGTTTGTAATAGAAGGAGGTGCTGGGTCCCATCTACAGCTCTGCTTTTTGCACAGGTATCATGATATATCTTCTATTTTTATAAAGTAAATCTGGGTTTGCAATTTGTGCACTCCTGGATTTATAGACGTTGACTGTTTTTCAAATATAAAGGGAAAATGTTTTTTCCCTAGTTCTTGTTTTCAAATGCAGCGTGTATACCAGCCCTGGTCTGTTCTGAGTGCTTTCAAAGTACAGGGAATAAAAAAGCAAGGTTAAGATGATTTATTTGCATATTTATTTGGTATGCGTGGATATTGTAACAAGCTTATGTGTTTTAAAAGCATATTTTTAAGTTAAGACCTCTCCCCATCCTAAAATACAGAAGAGTGCATGAAGATAGGGTTGAATAAATAAACTTCTTTGGTTTGCAGATTCTAGACCTCATTTTGTATTTACAGTACAATACGATATTTATCCATCTCAAATCCTCACATTCTTGTGTCTGTCTTACAGTTGTGGCATTCCTAGTGGCTTTTCATCAGAACAAGCAGCTGATTGGGGAGAAGGGTCTGCTGCCATGTAAGATCTACCTGGAGAACATAAAAGCGTACTGCGGAGGTAAGATCGGCATGGAGGCCTTCAGCTACGCACCGACAGTCCTCTGGCTCCTAGACTGGACACACATGGATACCCACTTAGATAACATTGCTCTGGCCGGCCTTGGGATTTCAGCTTTCGTCATTTTAACTGGATGTGCCAACATGATCCTGATGACAACTCTGTGGATTCTCTACCACTCATTGGTGGCCGTGGGACAAAGATGGTGAGTTTATATTGGTATCCGAGTGGCTTAAAGCCAAACTTCTGACAAACTGCTACATACACAGATGAAATACATATGATGGAGCTGTTTTTTTTTTCTTTAGCATGTTTTCCTTTTTTTTACGGCCATGTCACACTGGGAATTTCAGAGAGACAAACGTTTCATTGACTGAAATTCATATTTTTGTACTGACAAAATGCTAAGGGCCTTGCAGTATGGGCGACCTTGCTGCTTGGGATTTGTGGTTAGCTACAGGATTGCTAGGGGCTTTCTAACTAGTGAAGCTATGCAACATCATTGACTAGTGATTGTAATTTTTCTGCATTCAGAGCATTTTTAGAGAGGTATGTAGATTGCTCTCTTTCATGCCATGAGAGTCTCCTGTGTGACATGGCCCTAAGGGAAATTATTTTGTAGCTTCCACAGATTGCTGCTACAAGGTCACCAGTGGGACTTAACGCATACAGTAAAGGAATACTGTGATTTTATCATCCCGCCCCATCAGCTGCTGATGGGACAAAAGCAACAAAAGATAAAAAAGATTATACTTCTGCTCACTTTGCATTTCCCTTCCTATCAGCCCTCTGCCTTCCCCTATCCCAATTATAAGAGCTAACACTTTTGGGATTGCAAGAGGCCAATATAAACCAATCCAGATACCCAAATTGGCTGCATTATAAGTATGTTTAATGATTCTTTTTGATACCTTTATATACCTGTATTCTTTTGTGTCTTTTATGTCTGCCTGGAATTCCGTTTTGCTAGTTAGCATTTTCTGTGGGATTGTTGTGAAATGTGATTTTATGTAGAAACACAATCAAAACAATCCCCTTCTTTGGAAAAGGATACTGTAGGGGGTTTTAGCACATTTTTTTCACACACTACTTCTGACAAAAAATTGTGTAAACAAACTAAAGGTTCTTCCTTCCTTATCACAACCTGAACAGTCTGCTTTGCAGTAGGATAAAAAATAGGCTTCATGTGCGTTAGAATATTGAAACATATTTCTGACTAAGTTGTCATTTGATTTTAAACTGTGTGTGGTGGGACTTCATAGAATAAACAACGTCACACAAATTGTGCAGAATGACCCAGTGTCACCGTCATTGCAAAGGGTCTGAAAGGGTTTGAATTGTGATTAGTTTTAGAAAATCATAACTGGCTGTACAATGTCCCTGCTGCTAAACCTTCGCTTTACTGCCAATTACTACAGTGCTTATATATATAATGGGGTCCTATAGGGAACCGCAGGGACCCTATTGGATTTTGGGTACCAGATGCTCATTTAAAAAAAAAAAAAAAATCTTAGCCACTGTATATATTTCATAAATACTCTTTAGCCAGTTTTTCTTTTAGGGTGAGTTTGTTCTTTGCCTATGTGGGGATAAACAACAGGTTCACTTTAATTCTCTGCCCTCCATGCTAATCCTCTTGGGAGCAAAGATCAAGTACTGAGTACTTCCAAGTATATCATAATCATGTGATCATGTGACACCACCTCTCCTAACTGATGATTGGCCTATCGCTGGTACATGGATAGAGAGTGCTCTGCGATGTGTAAGCTTTGAGTCTTACTTGAGCTCACTAAAGGTTTTCGTTCTCATATACATCTGTATAGAACAGCGGTCCTTTCGGACCTCATGAACCACTAAATTTATCATTTTAAAACCTGCCGACCAATAATATGAATTTTTTAAAAAGATAAATACATTTGTAAAATACTGATCATCCTAATGGTGCCTGACGAGGACTGTGGAGTCTCTGATTCATTGATCAGCTCACGGTTAAGTGAAGTATTACTATTGTTACTATTATTAGTTGAATTATCTTAGGGTATTATTAAAGAAATGCAAAATATTTGTTTGCTTTTTCTCACTCAATACGGGTTTATTTCATTCAAATCTAAGACCAAACAAGAAATGACAGAAAATACAAAAACAAATATATTGGCGGGACTTTTGAGGCAGTACATAAATACAAAGTATATACAAACAGGAAAATCTTTAATTTTTTTTATTAAAGTACAAGATGTATAAAAAAAGGATCTTTAAATCTAAATATACATAAAAAGGGTCTAGATTCACACATCCCTGGACAGTTTGGTAAGTGTGTAAAAAAGGTCCTAGTTTAAAATACTCAGTGAATATCCAAGCTTTTTGTGATACTGAAATAGATTCTGATAATCCGATGCGTTTCGCAGAAGTAATCTGTTTTATCAGGGATTAAACATGTACAGATCATCAAAAAATTTTGAATTCACATAAAATGTATCAATATTCAAGTGACTGAACCTGGCATAGGATGTAGGAAGAGAGCGGGAGAGAGAGCGACACAACTCAATTCAAAAAACAGTAATCCCAAGAGTGCTCCAAACAGAAGTTAATTTTTGTATCATGTCAACCCAGCAATAGGCAAATATTAGTTTTTGGAGGATAAGAACCCAATTGTTGGTGGCTGTATTGAAGATCCAGATTTTAGGAGTCTCTCAGCAGCAAACTGAACAAAAACAAAGGCCTGGAGGGGAGAATGACGTGCCTGCCACCCCCTTTAAATACAAACCTAATGCCAGGGCAACATGGGACCTACTAATGGGCATCCCACATGCAGACGCGTCACCGGATGTGACGCATATGCAAGGGAGTCAATTTTTACCAGGAAATGATAGTTTTCAAAATCAAATTATTTGATGCTGTTAAAAAAAAACAAAAAACATTAAAAAAAACAGTTAAAGAAAATACACAGTTAAGGTCATACTTGCCTAAAAGAGCATCTGAGAAATAAACAAAAAATAAAAAATAAAACAATCGGATGAGAATTGGTATTGGCGGAGCGGGGTGACTGTTGTAATGGTGGAATCAAAACTGAAGCATACTACTGGGCAGCAGTTGCCTCATACAATCTAAAGCGCACCTATTCTCAGAATTTTCACTTTACGTAAAAGGGTAGACAAACCTTTTATGTAAGGTAAAAATTCTGTTTGTGTTTTTTTAGGAGCCTAGGTGATTGAGGATGAATGGGAGCGCAGAGCCTCCCCTTTGTCATGCATCCCAGGAGGCTCTTGGCTGCTCCTTTTGCACATGCCCAAGCATCTCAGGCATGCGCAGAAGGAGCCCTTTCGCCAAAAGGAAAGAAATTGACGATCTCACGCATGCACAGTGAGATCGACAAGTTTTTTTCCCATCTACGTCACCCGATGCAGGAATAAGAACCCGGAAGAACAGAGAAAAGATGCCGGCCCGAAGACAGATACCAGGACAACGATGAACGAAACCTCGGTACCGATCGAGTGCTCTCCGGGATTGAAGGTAAGTGTATTTTTTTTGTTTTTTTTTTGTTTTGTTGTTTTTGGGTTTACTTCCTCCTTAAGACTTTACTGCCGTCCTCCTTTGTTTTTCTGTCTAGTACAGTTTTTGAATTTAGTGCAAAATAAAGGTGAAAATTGTTATTCAGAATATAAGAATTTATTACAATATTATTTTTATTATTAAAACATGAAATTTGCAAACAATGTCCAGATTTTGGACAGATCTGTGGGCCACCAAACTTTTCTCGTAGACCACCGGTAAAGAAAGTGGGGAAAGGTAAGTACTGATACTTCAGGAGCCAACTTTAATGTGCACTGGTTGCTTTGCCTTGCCCAGATCCGTGCAGATATGTTAGAACCTTTGTCTACTGAAGAGCGTTCACCTCGCTTCCCACATGGGAAGTAAACAGAATCTCTACTACCCACCTCTTAGATTGTAACCCCTCTTGGCCTGAACCCTCCCCTCCCCCCTGTTCCAATTGTTTGTATCTGTCCTTTGCAGCCCCTATTTAATATATAGCTCTGTGTAAGTACGTTGGTGCTTTATCAATACCGTGTGAAAATAATCAAGACAAGTCAAGACAATTTGACAAAGCTTCTGGCCCTTTTATGCCTCTATCGGATACTAAAAAAACATTTAATTGGAATCCCGGAGTAAAAATAAAATTGCATAGTAGGCAGTGATATTTTTTAACACACAGCTGACTTCCTGTTCTTTCCTCCCATAGGGAAGAACTACTCAGCATCTTTTTGGTGCCTACAATTGTTGGCAGTGCCCGCTTACATAGAGAAATAGTCTGCACAGCATTTGTACATATGTTTGGTGTGACCTGACCGGCGTTCCATTTTAATAAAAGTTGCGGGGTTAAAGGAATTAAAGAAAAGGTACATTAAGCCTGTTTAAAGATATTAGTGATTGGTTTAGTACTTTACCCAACACAAAGGGTGATGATCTATAGTAACCCCAGGCAGCCAATGAGGAAGCAATGTTTTATTAGTCTGACAAGTCATATGGCTGCTCCAGGTTACTGCTCTGTGCTCGTCCTTGCACTCTTATTACTAAATAAAGCTTGAGGAGTTTCTCTCTTTACTTTTCACCTGTTTGTTGCAGCTACTGTTCATGGGACCATCTGGGGATCAGCAGGTACAGTAACAGCAGCTGGCACATGGCAGGACAGGCTGCACATGCTTCCTACCGGCACAAGTGCCCCATCCCTAATGTGACATGGAATATATTAAACAGGAAATTAGTTTTTTTTTTTTTTTTTAGTGAAGGAAAACCAAGTGAAATCCTCTCATTGCTGGGGCTCAGCGGTGCGTAATCCCGGCTTTCATTACACGCAGTGAACGGGTCAGCGGTGAGGAGAGCACATTATTATTGTGCAAGCACTGTAACGCCATCTTGCATGATGGGCAGTTTTATCATTGTGTCCCAGCATGGAGATCACCCGTATCTTCTGAAGAAATATTACCGCTCCCCCTTTGCAGAACACCGTGCTGACTGACACCTCACATCCCCTCCTGCTCACTAAACCAGGCTTCATATCGCTTCTGCTCGATTGCATGAGTGCTTTTGTTATTGGTTTTGCTAGAGGATGCTTGGCTGGTCACAGGTGGGATAGAGCCGCTCACTTTCTGGTTTTTCTGTAGCTTCCAAGAGAGTGAATGTTTTAAAATAAACCCAGCCTTAAATTTTGCCCTTTCTTTTGCTAGCTGTATTTATTTCTGAATAAAAAACATTTTATTTTTATTCTATACCCTATTTCAGACCAAGAAATGTAATCACTGGATCTTTTTGTGCTTCTTTATACAATGCTGCCAGGTCATGCCTGATGGTAGGGGGTCAGCTGGGTGCTGTGCATACCTTCCTTAAAGCATCACAGCATCTGCCGTGGTACTGGTTTCAAAGTCCTGATTCAAGCAGTGGACTGGTTTGGAGTTAATAGGACAGACCAGAGACTTTCAGGCTGGGCAGGAAAGAGCTAGATAAAGCTGAACGTGCTCCAGCCGGGAAATATCTGAATTGCTGCAGATTCTAATGCTAATTCTGAGGAGCTCACAGTGTGCAGTTTGAGTAGCGTAATCAGTTTTAGTCCAGGAGAGGAACCTGTGCAACTGTTGAAGACTGAAGGCAAGGCTGTAGGTTGACTTTAAAGTGTTTTGAAAAAAACTGAAGTTTGGAACTCCTTTCAGATTTTTGTTGCTGTCTTTTTTTCCAGGTAGATTAGCGCTCAGATGGTCATGAACACATTGCCTGGAGGTGTGCCATTATGCAGCCTGGACTCAGGGAAAGCTGCACTGAATAGGACTCACATCTGTACCTGCGTGCAATTGTTTTGCACCATTCAGTGCTGCACCAGGATAGAAAGGACCTGCTCTGTCATACATGACCGGGCAGTAAACTATGACAAAAACGTACTTACACAAAGTTCGGGAACGGGCCACCATACACAGATTCAAGTTCCAGTACATTAGACCCAACATCGACCCTCAGTCCCTGTGAGTGCCAGAATTGTTTTGTATTACTTCAATGTCTGGACACAACTGCTATGGCATTAGGCCATGTGACTGAAAATAGGACCTCCATAGATTTCCTTAGGGAGGTTACCTTATGCTGGTACTACTACCCTATTCTTCCCCTCTCTCTCTTTGTAATATCTTTTTAACTAATGAAAGCTTACCTTTGCTTTCAGCATAATAAATACACAGAAACCCAAAGTGCTGAAACCATTTATATGTATAACACACACAGAACAGAGCACGCTCAGTCATTAATTGCCCGAGTCCATGTCCTTTCATGTGTCACTTCTCCTTGGCCCAGCATACAGTGCTGCCTTTGTTTTAATTCTTGTTTTCCACAGACTGGAGATAGAGGGAGAAAAAAAAGGGAAGCAGATTATCACTGAGACTTTTAAAGTCAACATTCTGGGCTCATGGGGGGTCATCCTTCCTGCACAAGGAAGAAGCTTTAGGGGATACTTCCTGTGTCATTGGCGAGGGTAGGGGGATCAGTTTCAAAGGGACAGCCACCCCTGTCTCTATTTTTGCCTTCTGGAACATTGGTGGTACAGTGCCAGTTTCATTGTTCCAGGAACCAAAGGGTGCGCCGAGACAGTTCAAAGAATTTTAGCAACAATTTTTTTTTCTTTACAGTATGTAATGCTAATAGCTGAAACCAGTATTTTTATACATCTGGGCAGAAAAAACATACATGATACATCTCTCATGCATTCACATATCCCCATATCTTATGCCTCTAAATACATTGCAGTTACAAAAAAGGACTCCAGTGAATCAGAAATCCAGTGCTCCTAAATTCCCAATTGACATGACAACACAGACCTGGCCCAAGCAGAGTTGGCAGCCCTGCTCAGTAGCCTACAAAATACCCTCCATCAGCTCTGTATAACATAAAGTGAAGTATTCTGTAGTCCAGCATAGGTATGCAGGGCTAATACCATTGTTTGACAATTCAGTGCAGCAGAGACAGCGAGCACAGGTAGTTAGGAACAGCTTTAGTGTATCAGGACGCCTTTTTCCTTATCAGAAACCATTTACACCGGCTCCAGTCAGTTCTGGATTTTCATATTCAAGGACACTCAAAGTGCTTTGCAAGCAGAGTGACATGGATGCACCTTGTATCATTTTTTCCCCTCTCTGTAAGATGTTTAGGCCAATTTTTAACATTTCATCATAAACATTAGCTTGCAAAGTTGTGAAAGTGAAAAAAACATAAACAGTAATACAGAGGGAAAGTTCTGGTGAACTGATTGTCTTGTTGGAAAACAGCATATTTGTGGTTATAGAGAGTAAAACGGAGAGGCTTCCTGAATTTGTATGGTCTGAAGGGTTTATTGCACAGCGCTTCTCTATTTTCAGCCTGTGAGGCAATTCCGCCTAGTGCTGTCCTCACAGGTGCAGAACCAAGTGCTCCTCCCAAGGAGCTGGCACCTGTCTGCGGTCCCATCCACACACAAAGTCCTGTAGATTTATTTAGGCTCTGTTGTATTAACTTTTTTTTTTTTGACATCCAGATGACTGAGGGTAAAGTGACAGGTTCATTTAAGGCCCAGCTGTAATCTCTGTTGCAGTTACGCATACAGTAAAAACAACAAGTCTTCAAGTTTTATAGTTGGCTTGTATGTCAAGGACTTTCTAGGACTCCTAAAACTTCCTGTCTGTTGAATGTAGAGTGCATCTTTCTCTGTGGAATTAGCAATCTTCTTGCAGCCATCCAACAAATGCTGCAATCCCAGGTGAGCACAAGCTTGAAAGTGCAATGGCAAAGTATTGAAGACTGCTGCTCTCACATGGACAGGAGATCAGTATTCACTCCAGAAATATTTTCAAGCTGGGTGAGAGGAGGCTGTAGGCGGGTGTCAGCCCCTGTACTGTGACCCAACTTTTCACCCAAAACACGGCAGGTGGTTACTGAAAAGTGCTGGGTGGTGCACCAGGCTAAAAGGGGCCAGGGAGAACATGGGGGATGACCTCCGCTCTGGCCTGCAGTGAGGGAACAGAATCTTTTAGTGGTGCTGAAACTTCTTTCACACACAAACCAACTTGCAGAGTTTCAAATGTGATTTAGTAACATGGACATCAATTGGGATTTATATATGACTTCATACGCCTTACTTTATTCACTTTGTCTCCACCCGTGATGCTTCATCACCTGGAAGGAGAAGAAAAAAAAAACACTGTGAAGGCTCTTAGTTGTCTGGATCTTACAGAGAGCTCTGGACTTGCCTTCCTCCTCTACATGACAGCCTTTGGCCTCCATTGTATTATGGGAAGAGAGGGCTGGGAAGCAGAAGTATACAGTCATGGCCAAAAATATTGGAAACCTTGTATTGATGTCAGAAAATGCACCACTTCTCTCAAAAAATCATTGCAATTACAAATGCTTTGATTTTGTCATGTTTATTTCTTTTGTTGCCACTGGAAGTACTCAGAAAAGCTGAGAAAAAAATCTGAGGTGTCCCACACAAAAATAAAAAATGGCCTGGAACAAATTATTGGCACCTTCAACTTAATACTTGGTCGTACACCCTTTGGAAGAAATACCTGTTAGTCACATTCTCTAACAATCTATCAGTCTTTTACTTTACTTTTACTCTACTGGAATTTTGGTCCTCTATTCCTTTGCCAGCTGCTCCCAGGTCTCTCGGATTTGAAGGGTACCTTCTCCTAACTGCTGGTAGAGTTGGGTAAAGGGGGTCCATTAAGTGAACCTGTTTTTACTGTTTGTCCTTGCAAGGCAAAGCATTGGTTCACTCTAACTGTTAAGTATCTTGTAAAGTATTCCACTGCAGGACATTCTAAGTATATGGAGGTAAGGTATAGGTTACACATGAACTAAGTGGTTGTCGGTATCTTGGACACATAATACCACACCCCACTAAAGTAGTTTATAGATAGAAAAATGTGGTCATGTGCCTCTAAAATGTATGGGCTAAAGCTGGCCATCCACAATGTAATCCATTGCCTGGTCATTGGTAAATTTAAAGTTGTAGGATCAGAGTGTCATGTATGGTCTACTAAAAATAAAATCACGATTCTGGACCAATCACTGCTGGTGCTGTATAAAACTTTTTGGAAAAAGGAGGAATGCCATATTATAGGCTGTTTGGCCACGTTTGACAAATACTGACACATTACTGGAGTCCAAATATGAGTCACTTCTACCTATAGGCTTTTCATTTTCCCTTCGTAAGAGAATATCACAAATTAAAAGTTAAATAAGTAAATAGTAAAAGAATAGCAGGGATGATTTGAAGACTCATTCATTCCAGAATTGTGGTTCTTATCCAAACTAAAAAGTTCTGGACAGTTTAGCTGCCAGAGGCGCTCTTCTAATGAGAACTCCTCCAGTGACAACGAATCTGCATTCTTGGAGAACCTGTCTGCAGCAAAGTAGAAGATGGAACCATTCCAGGACTGACTGGTAGTTGGCTCACTTGCTAAAGTCTTCCTGGCCATGGTTCCCAGCTAAAGAAAGCCGGGCAGAATTACTGGCACATCTCGTTTTTACGTGACCGGTTTATTTCAAGGACCATATCTAAATCCATTTAAAAGAATCTCATTCAACCTTCCATGTGTTATTGTAACATCAGAAGTCCTTTTCAATCATTTTGCTGCTGTATATTGTTACCTAACAGTCAGTTATTTCTGTAGATTTATGAAGTTATAATTAGGTCCACTTTTTCTCCTGCTATTGCAGAGTCCCTTAAACCACAAACTTTTAGCACGGTTTGGCTTGCATGCCATCAGTGCAGGGGTTAAGTTGTCTCTTGTAATTGCAGAAAAGAGTGTCCCAGATCTTAGAATTCCACAACCACAATAAAGTGAATCCAGAAAGCAGACAAGTTTCGTTTACTACCATTCTGTGCTGTGCTTCCTTTCCTACTCATTACCCCCCCCCCCCCCCCATTCCAAACCACGTAGGGTCTGCCCAGGCTTGGCAACAACGGGAAACAGCTGTCTGAGGTGGCTGCCGATACATACGCAGCTCGGAGAAGAGCGTCTGTGATTGCATTCTGGAAATCCATCACTGTGTGATTCGGACGTAGGTGCAAAGTTCACAGACTAGTCTGGCACACTCGTTGTAGCATCTCCAAGTAACTAGTAAAATCAATCAAGAACTACCTATAAACTCCAATAAACAGTCCAACTCCCCTTGAGCCAGAGAGTCTTCAGTTCTCTTTCAACCAAGTGTAAAGTAGGTCTGCTTTAGCTTAATGTGGCACAGTGAAGTAAATCTGGTAAAGCTTTGGCATTATTGGTACCTGACCAGCAACATGATAGTAAAGGGGACTGGGGGACACTTTGGGAGGAATCAAAACAGTGGGGGCTGCTGAAGAATTAACCACACAGGTAGAAGTATCCAAGAAAATGATGGAGACTGGAACCATAAGAAGAATGCTGGGATGCAGCGTCGTCAGAATGATCACTTGGCCCCTAAAACGTTAGAATGCTTTCAGGTCAAAGAACCTTCAGTATTCTCGGTTATCTAAGTGTGGGGTATGTCTACTCTTTAGCTTTATAGAAGGGGCAGTAGGGTAAACTTTTGGCATTGATGAAACTTGACCAGCAATATAATAGGAGGTTGAAGTACTTTGGAAGGGGGGCAGAAAGTGGAAGGGAATGCTGAGGGACTGGATAGCCAATCCTAAATGCTAGTGATGACTGGAGCCATGAGAAAGATGCTGGGATAATGTGGTTTAATCAGAATGATCACTTTCCACAATATTGGGATATTCTCAATCCAGAGAGTCTGTGGTATTCTTTTTCAGCTTTTGCTAGGTGTAGGGTAAGTGTACTTTAGCTTTATGTGTAACTGGAATATGGTGAGGTTGACCTGTAGAACCTATTTTGTTGATGGTACTTGATCACCGACATGCTAATAAAGGGAGCCAAGAGGGCAATAGGGTAGTAAAGGGAAATGCTGGGGAATGGGATAGCCACACAGATAGGTGGTGAAGCCAAGAGGAGGCCCCTGGGATGTGGTGTCATCAGCATGACCACTTGGTCTCAGAACATTGAGATGAGCCGAAGAGTCTGCAATATTTTGAGATAGGTGTAAAGTATAATTTAACTTCATGTATCACTTGGAGACCCTGGGGTAGGTCTGTACTGTCCAACCTTTAGTGTTGATATAACTTGACCACCACTGTGATGGTAAAAGTGGCTGGGGGACACATTGGGAGGGAGCTGGGACAGTGAGAGGGGTTACATGGGGTGAAGTTCAACCACTAAGGAAATAAACATATTCCAGATAAAAACCCTATGGACATAGGTGATCCAGAGGAAGGCAAAAAAAACAAGCCTGCTTCAATTTGCTCCAACTGGGAAAAAAAAATCCTGCATTTGTGTTGCAGGGAATTGGTTAGCTTAAGGATAATGGTACCCAAGAAGCTTGTAGTAACTGGAGCCAGGCGAAGGATGCTGAGATGTGGTAACATCAGCATGACCACTTGGTCTCCACAACATCAAAATGTTCCAAGACTACATAGGCAAAGCTGAGAATACCCAAACACACATTGAGATTAACCCGAGAGATTGCGTTTTCTGAACACCAAAATATAACCAGCCCCTCGTCTAACCTGTAGTGGTGCACTACAAAAAACTTTGGGCAAATCATTTTATTGTCTGTATTCCTAAGTACTAGACTGTCCCTTATGTTCTATTCTATCTGACATATTTTCAAAAATTTTAGCTTCATACTTTAAAAATAAATTAAATGAAATCTGGCACCAAAATGCAATTGTGGTTCAGTGGTTAGCACTCTGGCCTTTGTAGTGCCAGGTCCCAGGTTTGAATCTCGGCCAGCACACTATCTGCATGGAGTTTGTGGGCTCTCCTTGTGTTTGCAGGTTTCTTCTGGGTTTCCCAGGTTTCTCCCACATTCCAAAAACATGCAGTTAGGTTTTTTGGCTTCGCCCCAGAACTGATCATGGACTGTATAAAGACATATGACTATGGTAGGGGCATTAGATTGTGAGCCCCTTTGAGGGACAGCTAGTGACATGGTTATTGACAGCAATGCATAATATGTTGGCACTATATAAATACTGTGTATTATTAATAATATTAATAATAATATTAATATTAATAATGTGTTCTGCTGCAGCACTTGTACATCAGATTTGCAACGTTCTCTTAGTGTTGAGCTGCTGTTAAAAAGAATTGGTAAACAACACGCTGCTGTGTGTTTGCTGTGTTACCATTCATAAAGATAGGTCTATATAGGCTCTAGAACTGACTCCTAATGAGAAAGTTTGGCCCTGATTTATTAAAGCTCTCCAATACTGGAGAGGATACACTTTCATGAGTGAAGTTTGGTGATCCAGCAAACCTGGAATTAATTTCTTCAAAGACAGTTGCTATTTGCTAGCAACAGTTTTAAATCCTGGACCAGATCCATTCCAAGTATGCTGGATCACCCAGCTTCACTGATGAAAGTGTATCCTCTCCAGCATTGGAGAGCTTTGCTAAAGCACGTCCTTTGTCCTCTTTAATCACAATGATCAGCCTTAGTTGTGTCATAACAGAGCTCCAACCCCTTCACCCCTTTATTTATTGTTGATCCGTGTACTATGAACAGAAAGAACAACAGGGTTATGTATCCTGGTTATACCCTATAAAGAGTACTTTTGCCTTGGTTGCAGGACAGAAATGTAAAGTTTCCACCTCATAAGTAAAATGTAAAGGTGAAATTTAAATATTATATTTCGAAATAGTCTCCGTGGTCCTTTTATTCCTATCATTATGCTTTACTAAAAGTAGAACATTTTATTTCTTATAGCTTTGTAATCCTACATAACATGACCGGCCCCTAAAGCCATTTTCCCATCGCTACATTTTTTTTTTCTTTACAAGATAATTAGACGCTTGGCTCATTGACTTCCAATAAAGTCCACTGGCTTCCTTAGACACTTTGGAGTGTTGGAGTGATTTAGAAAATAGCTGTGATTAGAGATCAGCCTTACAGCAGATAGACTCATAAAAAACAGCAGACTCTATGATTTGTCTGACTGCGTGCTTTCATAATGCCCCAGGACAAGCGGCTTTGTAAAAAGTCACATTCTGAAATATGAAATGAGCTTGGACACAATTAGTGAAAGCTTCACGTTACGGGAGGGCTGTTAATGGTAACCCCGGGGAAACTCCAAACTTCGACAATCATTACAGCAGGCAGGCAGACAGCGTGAGCTCTGTTCCAGGGATCGTCTACAGACCGTGCACAACCTTTATTCCCAAAACGTCACCTGTTTCTTTTTTTTCTCTTTAACCCAAAATTTTTTTAGTGTATGGTGCTGGTTTTTGGCAAAGATCCTTTGCTTTAAAATACCAACCAAATTTTGTAGATAGGGAACACCTTGAAGTAAAAGATTACACTTTCCTGCCATGTCCCAATTTTGCCTATCATGAAAAGGAAAAAACAAAATATGATTGGTTAAACTGACGAGTAATTTTTTTTTTCCCTGCTGCACCAAGGTGAATTGTATAAATATTGTGAGTACATTGAGTGAATGTTTTAAATTAGGCTGGGTGCACACGTGCAAAAATTGTCATTGGAAAGTATCTTTCACAATCCTTTCCAACAACAAGAGACTGAAAGTTGCATGAACAAGCGCTGTACATACAGAGCCCTTCTGCTTTATGGAGAGGGGAGAACGACGGAGCGGAACCCTGCTGCGCTCTTTGTCATTCACTTTCATTATGATCGTCGTCTGTGGATCTGCCAGGACGGACTATGGAACGATGGACGACCAGCGCTGTACACACGCCAGATTCTTGTCCAATATCAGCCCTAAGGTGATTATCGGACGAGAATCATTTGACGTGTGTACGTAGCTTAACATTTGCAGTTTTTCCTAGATAGCAATGAGCAGTTTGTGAATATATTATGAGTTCAGAGTTGCTGTTTTGTTCTTTTATTATTGGAAATGTCGCAATTAATAACATTTTTAATTATCTGCATCTGTTCAATGCATCAGCTCGTCCTGGCAGACACAGACATCTTTTTTTTTTTCTCTCTTTTTTTTTGTCTGTCTCTTTATTTGAAGAGCAGACCAAGATAATCATTGAAAGCTGACTGGAAGTCTGCATCAGTTTGAATTCTTGCACTCTGGAGAAAGGATTGGATTTCAAAGATTCATTTCATTATAAACAGCCAGAGCATCTCTGCAGCATCCTGTGCCTGGTGCTAATGCTGTCTCCAGGGCTTCCTCTAATAAGAGGCTGTCTTGGCCAAGCTGAATTGCAATTTTTAGGATGCAAGGGGAAGGATAGACATGGTTCATGAGAAAGGTGGGGAGCGCTGCCTTCATTATAATCAGTACGTTCTACTGGTGTCAGCACTAGAGTCCTGGGTTCAGGTCCTCTGGGGTCATTCTTTTATGTGCAATATTGTGTACTAACCCTAAATCTATATATTATGGCAGATATACCTCAAGGTGGGTAAAGACCTTTAAGGCTATGCTCAGGCACGCTACCACTAGAGATCACAACTATTATTCAGTCTTCAGTTGCCCCAAAACCCTGCTATGCCTCAAATGAATGGGGTGGGTTTAATACAATTTTTAAGGTGTAGCATCTCAAACCACTTCCATAGACTTCCAACCTCCTCAGCAAACGTTTGCAAACTCCTATGAATAACTGCATGAATAAGAGTTGGGGGCAAAACTTTGCCATGTTCTTTTTTTTCGCTCTTGAAATAACTTTTCGGGTCTTTGTGCTATAATTACTATATATTGTACAGTGTTCTCCCCAGACCCTTTTAGCTGTGTGCACCACCCAGAACATTTCAGCAACTGAAGAGTTTGGTCACAATACAGGGGCTTCCACCCACCTACAATTTCTTCCCACCCAGTTTAAAAAAATTTCTTGGTTGAGCACTGATTTAGTGGTCAGTGGGAAGAATGCTTCCTACATAGCTGGCCATTGAAAAAAATGTCACCCTTACAGATTACCCTTACAGGCACAAATTGCTCATTGCTCAAGGAACCCTCAGCAACCCCTGGAGGAACCCTGGCTGAGAATCAATGATCCAATAGAAGGTGTTTCAACAAAGATCTGTTGCAGAAATTATGACTAAAGTCTATATGTTTATATTATATAATAATGTTTGTGTGCAGAATTTAAGGTACCTATTACAAGTACAATAATATAAATGGCATTTATCGTCGGCTCTGACACTATAGACCCTTGCAGGTATGTGAAGGATATATCAGTCCTCCTTTTGGAATAGAAGCCCACAGCAGTGTTGAATGTGATTGGATGTTTTTTCACAATACTTATAATTCTTTCTTCAAACTTGATAAAAAAAAATCTCTAATATTACTTGTTTGTTCTTCTGTTGCAGGTATTCTTTCGGTAAGTGACCAGATGTGGAACGTGTCTACATTATACCTGTCTGTTTCACAACTGTAAGTGTGTAATGATTGCATTGCTCACACCTGTGCGCTACAAGACGAGGAAACCCAGGGAAATGTTAAAAGATGAATGCAGTTTATTAATATTATCAATAAACAGGATTTATATAGCGCCAACATATTACACATTGCTGTACAATAAATAGGGGTTGCAAATACAGACAGTGACACAGGAAGAGGAGGAGATCCTGCCCCAAAGAGCTTACTATCTAGGATGTTGGGGAAGTAACACACAATGTTGAAGAATTGGTATGATTTTTTTGATGATGATTTATGAAAACGGCATGGCTGTATGAACACACGTGTAATATATGCTGTACCTTTAGTTTTCTTGATCATTATTATACATTTTGAGACATTGGTATCCTAATGAGGGATTGAACCGTGATAACAGGCATTGGCGTAGTCTCCCTTCTGCTGATCTTTTCCATATTACTCTTTTGCCATTTTTTGTTTTGCTCTGTGTCTCTAATGGGGGTTGGCCATCTTAGCAAAGGCAGGGATTTGCTTCCATAGGTAACAAGTGACCCCCCTCCATCCCCAATAAATGTTCAAGAAGTTAAAGGAAAGGGTGAAGGAATCACATCCATAAAATGGATAAGGAGCAGGGAGATCCTTGCACTGCAGGTCTTTAGGTACAGATTTCTCTTCAGCAAGGAGATCAGTGAAAGAGCAGAGCAGTGAATAAATCTCAATCTAAATCTCCTAAAATGAGCAATGAGTTAGAGGCAGCAGTGCCTTAGATCAGTGGTCCCCAAACCCCGGGCCGCCGACTGGTGCAGGTCCGTGGCTGGTGAGTTGGGGCTGCAAATGACAGGAGGCAGAAGCTACTGTTGCCGGAGGCCTTCCTTACACTGCTGAAACCAGCGGGAGCACGGGGCCTCTACTTAAACTGCTTACACAGGAGCTGCTGAGAATGACAGAGCAATATATCCAAGGCTTAAACTTCTCTGACATTCCCAGTAACTCTGCCACCCGACGGCTCGGGTGAGCCGCTGAGAGGTGCTGAGCAGAGTAGTGTAAGCTGTACATATACCAGGCCGTTGCAGAATTTTTTTGTATGTTACCGGGTCCTGCTGTTAGAAGGTTAGAGGTTGGGGACCACTATCTTAAATGATCTCACACTGCAAATATACAGATATGAGACTACAGTAAAAATGGGACCCAGCATTGAAGAATCTCATTGCTCACTGGCTCTCCTTTTCCGGACCAGCGGTGTGGGTGAAGGATGACTCTTTGTCATTGAATAGTGACACTAAGGAACAGGCCAGGCTACCACTCTCTTTGTTGTCTTTGACATACAGACGCAGACTCCTCCTCTGATGCAGTTAGAGGTGACAATAGCCGCCGCTTTGACCTGTTTAAAATTAGCAAAAAAGGGAAAGTTTTCAAAATATTAGTTTATCGGGTTTATGAAACAAAAATTATTTTTAGTCTTGCAACATGTAGGTGCTTTTCCTCCAATCCCAAAACAAGATGTGTTTCAGTAAATCTATAAACAAGAAGCAGAAGTCTTTGTTTTTTTTTCCTGAAATGAGACCTTGCAGTAACTTTACAAGTCTGCATGCACAAAATCCTGACATGTCACAATAATCTGCAACAACAGCAATTTTCAGAGAGGCTGTATTAGTGGCTTATTGGGTCAGATCATTGTAAACACAGGAAGGAACGTCACAAGGATTTGTATGAAAAAATATATCTCCTGGGTCTGCTTTAAGCTGGGATATAACTACTGTGAAACAATGAGGTGCGGGGTGGCTGTTTTTGTGAGCTACAGCAACACCCACCAACTAAAGGGTACATTTTGTCTGTGAAGTCACCGAGTCCCCCAAGCAGACCATTACTAACACTGGGCTCTCACTTATTATCAATATTATTATAGCGCCAACATATTATGCAGCGCTGTACACTTCTGCCACTTTTCAAAGCATTTGGCCATGTGGTGTTAGCTAAGGGGCCAACTCTGACCATCAAGTTCTAGTCATTTCTTCATTATCCTTGTCCCAGGCAAACTTTGTTCATTTATTGGATTTCACATCAACATTCAGTCATGGAGGCTCTGCATTACAAACAGCCCATATCACCGTTTTCTGCTTTAGGAAGCTATGTACAGCACTCTGATGGCCCCTCCCACCAGCCATGACCTGCCTGCAATGCATGGGTAAGCACAAAGCCCTAGTGATGCCACCGGTCTAAACAAAGTACATGATAAAAGGTTTTATTTAATAATCTCATTAGATTGTTGATAAGGGGAAAGAAGGAACCAGGGATAACAAACTATAAGCAGATTAAACTTCAGCTTTAAAATAAAGATTTGTCTCCGTTGTTTTAGGCTGCTGTATGCAGCTATACTTGAACATTACCCCAGCCTGGCTTGTCATCATCCCTAATCATGTCCCCTGTCACCTGCGTCCATTTCCTGTTCCTAAACAAAGCTCAGCGACTGCCTGCGAGCGCAGACTGATCCCCTTTTGTTTCCTGCGCTGGTTCTTTGTAGCCAGTGGGACCCCTGTTTTTCTTGTCCCTTGGATGCGATGTTCCTGGCCGTCCAGATGAAGGAGATGTAAATGTGTCCTGGCAGAGCGGAGATACAGGAAAACCACAATATAGTTTGCGTTCTAACATCTCTCCTCATTCTCCCTCCTATCTGATGGAAAGATTCTGCCACACTGCCCGATGGAGACTTCAAAGAACAATGTTTCGGAAAAAAAAGTTTCGAAGCTTAGCTTCGCAAGCCTGGGCTCTTCCTGTTCTCTGCAGGAAAGACGCTCTTTTGAAATCTTATTTCTATTCTTTTCTTTTTTAACCTCATTTGAATATTACTCATGTTTAACCGTTGTGCCAGCAGATTAGGTCGCCATCTTTTTCCTTTAAGGTACACTCCAGACAAACAGAGGCTTTGATGTAACATTCATTCTGCCATTTTTTTTGCTTAAATTATGCCAGCTTATTTTCTGAAAGGCTGTGAATCTGGGACTACATGCCAGGCACTTCTTCGGGTTCTGTGCCCCCCACCCCTTTTCTTTAGGCATGTGAGATGTAGACACTGCAGATCATAGGGCTGTAGGCCCATCCAGAAACATTGCAAAAGTCTGCTGAATCTGTATGGTGATGGCATGTCACAGTAAGTGCCAATAATTGCCGCAATAATATAACATTTATCATTGTGATAGAATAATTTTTGTCAGAGGATCAAGGCTTTCTTATGTTAAGGTTAAGCGGACCTAAACTCAAAATTTGTACTTTACATAAAAGGATAGAAAGCAAATGTATTTTTTTTTCTTTTTAAGTGCAACCCCTCTTAAAAAAAAAATAAAAAAAAGTGCAAAACTGTGACGATCAAGACAGAATGGGTGTGCAGAGCCTCCCGGGATACCTACGTCACACATCCCAGGAGGCTCTAGCTGCTCCCGGCATGCACAGAAGGAGCATATTTTAAATAGGAGAAAATAAATGCAGATCTCACGTATGCGCAGCAGTTCTTTCCCTCTTCTACGTCACCTAATCTTGTGCCTGCGCAGTGCAAGATTGGGTGACGTGCGAAGAACACAGAAGAAGAGTGAAGAAGATGGCAGCGCCTGGCGCTCCTTCTGCGCCAGCTGAAGACGGATACTGGGACAGCGCATGTTGAATCCGAGGATCTGCGGGATTTGGGGTAAGTGTGATTTTTTTTTTTTAATTTAATTTTTAGTTACTCTTTAAGCTTAAAGTGACCTTGACCGTGTACACACATTAAATAAAAATCGCCCCAGATGAACAGTCATGTTCGCGTCAGGCAAAAAATACAGCAGACCTTCAACGTCATTCATCAATCAACAGTGGCAGATTAAAGAGCAAAGTCGGGGTGTCCACTGTGTAACTCCGATGGAGAAGAGAAAAGCCCTACCCCTCCTAACTCATCATGGCTCTGGTAAAATACTCACCACTTTGGGGGTAAGTGGTCATGTGATTCACTCTCCCTTTTCCATGTTGGAATTGCCCAGGACTCACTTTCAAGCAAAGCACCCGGAGCCTTGTGTAGGTGTGTTTGATGAATTTCTTGGTCTGATTCCAAAGCAGAAAGGAGTGGTGAGAGAGTGGAAATAGGTAAGTATATGCTGCTGAGAAGTAAGAAGCTAAGTGACCCTTTTCTTATGTCCTATAAGAAAAGAGGCAATTTAAAGTGGAACTAAACCCCGGGATTGATCACCTGTCCCCCATTTGGTTGCGGGCACTGCCACATTTCCCTTTTTCTCTTATTCATTCCAACCTTCGTAGGCTGGTCGTAGCTCCAGTCCAGTTCTGCAGGAGATGGTGACTGGGTAGTTTGGGTATCCCTACCAATAAATTCCGAGCTGCACAAACATTTTGATAAATGGGCAGCAATCAGAATGCTGTCAAACTTTTAGTATATCTACTGTTTACCTTTCCAATGCAACAAGTTCACTTAACTTCCCCTCCACAGTAGTACAGTAGTACAAGCTTACCACACAGTAAGACTGCAAGTAAAAATTATTGAATACATTATGTACCAATAAACAGCAACATAATATTTGTTATCCAAAGCAAATCTACACCATTTATCATAATAAAAAAAGTAGAAAGTTATGTAAAAGTATAAAAAGCAATTGATGAGCTAACTTTTCCCAGGCTGAAATGATGTTTTCAGTCTTGCGCAAATCAGGATGGTCCCGTGTGCACAGCCTTTACCACAATGTAGGTCCTAGGTGGGGCTTTTCCTTGAACTGGAGTGTCCCTTTAAATGTTACATTTATTGAACATGGGAGCTTTTTCCCCAGTGTTTTCAATCAGGGCTTCACCACTCACCAGCAAAGGTGACTTACGTATTCCTAGCGACCTCCTGCCCTCCCTCCTCTTAAATTCATGTTCTCCAAACAGCTTAATGAGGGGTTTACTGGTCCAATTGGAAGTTTTTATTAAAACCCATTAGTGCACTGAAGCAGTCCGCCTGAAGGAAGCAATTAGCGGAAAGTAAGAGAGTTTGGAGATTTCTCCCGTTGTAGCAAGGAAAAAAAAATTCCTATTCTCCCCCCATGTTCCCCTTAAACTGTTCCAGACCGATTGTATGTTCCATTACAAGAAGCTGGCAGCTTCACATGGAGGTCCTCCGTGTCTCCTTCAATATAAACCGTCTGTACAGAGCCAGTTCACATCGATCTTACAGACTAGCTCTTGTGCCGTCTTAGAATGACACTAATGTAGCTTTTGGGAAGTTTGTGCTTTTAATCTAGCTTTATAGCTGAACTCCAGGCAAATGTAATAAATCTCTATTAAACCCAGTTAATTATTCATAAAAGAAAAATAATTAACTGTAATTTTTAAATACAGCTGCTATAAGTACATGCTTCTGGATTTTTATTAGATTCTAATAATATCCTGTACTCTGGAAGCCAAGACTAGGGAAGGCCAGACCATCAGGTTCCTAATACAGTGCACAGTGTGGACAAAATAACTGCCGAAGCTTGCTGATAGCAGGAGGGGGCATAGAGAACGAAGGAAAATGTTTGGTTATAGTGAATAAAGTGTTTACTTTACCAGTTTGATGATCCTTCAGTGACCAGTCAGCAGGCTGTGTGTGGGTAGGTTAGTCACCATGCTATGGTGTCTAATAATAGTGGATGTAAAAGAAAAAAAATCATGATTTAATGTCAGGGTTTTAAGTGGAACTAACCCAGGTATGGGCAAACTATGGCCTACGGTCCAAACACGGCCCATCAAATATTGGTACAAAATTTCCCACTGGAAAAAAGGGTGATTAACAGCACTGTTCAGACATAAATTTTATTTTAGATAATGGTTTTAACACTTAATATATATCAGTTCATACAAACACTCTCCATCCATCTGACACTGGCCCAGCCCATCTGAGCCAAAAAGTTTGCCCACTCCTGAACTAAACCATTGATATTCCTGTATTTATTGGCCAGGTTGCAATGATGTAACTTTCGCACAGGGGCTTGGGTGTTCATTCGCCCCAGGCATGCGCAGAAGAAGCTAGATATCCTGGTAACCAAAGCTGGGTGGTACATGTGCAGCTCAACTTTTTTGACAGATACCAGGAGCATTGGGCAGGTAGGAGGGATAATTGCAGAAGCGAAATTGCCTCTCCCTTTCTGCCTGACCGGCCTGATCATGGATTTGAAAAGGTGGAACTCTAGAAGGAAGATTGCATTTGCTCAGAGATGGGCTTTAAAGAGACCAAATTATTCTTACTGATAGTTCAATATATGTTTTATTAGTGCTGCATTATTACAACTTTTTATAATACAGATCTCTGTAACTAGTGTGGATGATATTACATCAGAATTCAATAAGGAATCTCTTATAGCGACTGCTCTGCCCTGCCTCTAGAGGTCATTCTGCAGATCTCTATTATAATAATACAAATACGGTAGCACAAGTCTGTAAAATGAGCAAGTGACATAAAAATAAAAACTTAAAATTTTTTATTTTACTGAATCCATGCTCCTTGCCTTCAGAACAGCTTAATAACTCTTATCGAAATGGTACATGGAATTAAAATCAGCTGTACAATTTTTTTAGCCTACTTATTTTTCAAAACACGATTCTGAGAAATTGTGGAATAATGCAATGCTCAGTGTACAAGATATACAATGGTATTAGCATAGGGCAACCTTTTACTTGGAATGTCATTTCATTAATGATATTTACATCAGCAGCTCATTTTTGGTATGTGGAGTGGAGTAAAAGAGGGAAGTTATGCTAAGAAATGTTAGTGGTGCCTAGGTTGTGCTTAGAATGATTACCATTTGTTTTTAATTGCTCCTGAGAAATAGCGTTGTGTTTGCTGTGCCCAGGCACCCATGGGTCTCAAGCATTCTATGCAGTGTTTCTCAACCAGATTCCTATGCTCCCCCAGGGTTCCCCCAGAGGTTGCTTGGGGGTTCATTGAGAATTGAGCAATTAGTGCCTCTCAGGTCAGTTACCATGATGTTGATGATATTTTGTCTATCTGTAAAGGTGATAATTATTTCACTAACCAGGAATATAAGAGGCATTCTTCCCACTGACCCAGCACCATTCTATGAAGACCTGAAAGGTATTTCAAAGGTTCCTTCATGTTAGAAAGGTCATGAAACACCGGTCAAAGGCACTGCAGCCTCTGACTGTTGGTTTCAGGACTTTTAGAATAGGATTTGGCGATATCATTGATATGATGTTCAAGTTTGTCCTTGCTGAAGCGAAAGCTGTGCCAGAATTCTTGCTGCTCACAGATCTCCTTGCTTATTCATTGTTCGTTATGTTGATCTGTGCTTTCTGAACTCATCTTGCTGCTTCTTGTCCCACCAATCATCAGGACAACCAGGTGCCGGTTGTATTGGATTCCTCCATCTCTTTGTGGTCCCTTGTGACCCTCCTCCTGGGCCTGGGCATTTTATATAACCTAGCGTTTCGGGTGCTTCGATTTCTAGCAACAGTAACTTTGAAATATTCAGCAGAGGCACTGACGGTATTTTAACTTTTTAAATACACTGTTTTTAATAAAACGCTTTTTCTGGATCTGTTCAAAGCTGTGTTTTTTAATGAATGCTGGAGGGTTATTAATCATAAACTTCATTACTTATTATTTATCTAACACTGTATTTCTTTTATGACGATATGAAATATATGAGTATGTTTATTACAGATGATAGATGAAAACGCATTTCAGATATTTAGTATAATGAGTATATTGCACAATTCAAGAGCAAAACATGTACAAAAGTCACAAGAATGAGTGTTGAGAGAGAACTCTTAGTATAAGTATATGCCAGTATAAGATTACAATGCAGAAGGAACAAGACGAGGATGCAGTGAATGCAGCCTGATATACACTTACAAGACTTGTTGGATGTACTGGTAAAATTTAACTTACATTGCTAAAGTCTGCTGAATAGGAGGCAACACGACAGCTCATTCTCCATATGACCAAAAGCATGTGGTCAGGGGGGGTTTGCTGTGGAAGATCTATAGTGTCCTACACAGAGCCCGGACCCCAACCCTACTGAAAATATTCGAAATGAATTGATATTTCAGTTGCATGCCAAATCTTCTCATATAAAAGCAGGACCTGACCTCACAAATGCTTCTTAGGATGATTGGCCACAAAAACTCTCTTTAGGAAATCTTTTCCAGAAAATTGGAAGCCGTTATAGCTACAAAAGAAATGGCCAATATCAAAAATACTCATATAGGTTTGATGGTCAGGTCTCCAAAAAAGTTAATAAAAACAACAATATCAAATATACAAATTATCTTCAAGCATCCAAGTATTTGGTTTTTATAGCACTCTTCTTTCATCATATATAACTTTGTTCTTAACGCGTTTCACATGTTATAGCTTCATCAGGCAGCATGGTGGCTCAGAGGTTAGCACCTTTCTGCTCGGCCATGCGCAGGAGGAGCACCCAAGAGCCTCCCGGATGCGTGACGTAGGTATCCCGGAAGGCTTTGCGCTCCCATTCATTCTTGATCACCTAGGCGATCAAGAATTAGGGGGTGGTGCTGACTTTTTTTTTTTAAAGGGTGTTGCACAACAAAATTTTTACTTTAAATAAAAGGGTTGTCTATCCTTTTTTGTAAAGTGAAAATTCTGAGTTAAGTTACACTTTAACTCCTTTAAAACGCTATTCCTATCAATGACCACCAGTTTTTCGATTCAAACAATATCAAACAAGCATATTTTTTTCTTATAAGACGTAATTCAAACCTTACCATGTAATAACAAGTAATACCTATTTTTTATTTTCTATTTCCTTCTTCATTTTGAGCAACAGAGTTTTCCACCTGAAAATGTATGTATATATATCTATGGTCAGGTCTTCAAACTTCACCATATAGTGTTACTTATACAGCACAGTAAGCATCATGAAAGAACCTCACAGTCCTTAAACTTCTTAAGCAAATGCAGACTATTTAAAGTCAGTAATTGTGAGTCTATGTAAACACATCTAATAATAATCGTCTGAGATCAATGTTCATGCTCGTGTCCGGCAAATATCTGACATGTGCACAGCAGTGGTCAAGTTGGATTGATGAACCATCAGGAATGGTCGTTGTGAATTCTTATGAAGGAGAGTACAGTGTGTGCCGTTCACTTCCTTCTCCTTTGAACAGAACGCCACTGCCCATACAGCGCCTATTCATTTAACTGTCACCACTGAAAACACTTACGAAGAATCAATTTCAGTGACAATCATCTGACGTCCATGGCACACCAGTACAAGGCTTTAACCCAATAATTAAAGTAAATAAGAACAAATGAGCGGCTCGACCTCTGCCAGCTAGCCTGTTTGTTCTATGAAGAGGGTATGGCTGGAGGACACAGCTGACCATGGTAAAACAATGGTGGTCTGTAGCTATTTAGTAATTTGGCACAACGGGAGCTGCTGTTTTAGATTTGCTAGATTGTCCAGCCAAGATTATCACAAATCGTTGTCTTGGTTGACTAGATTTATTCTTTTAAGGATGGCCAATTCAATTCTATGAATGATTCATGCTCATGGTGACCCCAACCATCCAATGGAGTACAGTCAATGCAATTCCAACAAATGGGTCATGTAGAGAATGAAAGGGGGGTAGTAGGAAAACCTGCCAAGAATAAATTTTCATATAAAGATTTAGTGCAGACCTTGGAATGGTAACCCATTGGATTAATTCTTCCTCAAGTTCTCAAAGTCTTTCTGATATTTCCAGCTCTACCTGTCAGGGCCATGATTGGGATACCTCGATCCCACAACTTGACCACAAATTCTTTTCACATTACAGAGAGTGGACAGAAGAAGTGATAGTGACCGATTTTGCTTTGTAATTATTTTTGGGGCAGGAGAACTGTGATTTTATTCGGGTAAATCTCATGACTAAATTTCTTAAGAGATGAAAAAAAAAGTCAGGGGAAGTTTTCTGCTTACTATTTATGCTGTCATCATGGGGTCAATGCCCTACAACATTCAACACACATTCAGACGTTTTATTACTTTGTGTTATTTGCTAATTTTGGGGGTAAAACAAATAATGTTTTTAATTTACAGAATATTTTACAGATCAGCCTAATTTACTTCTTGCAGATTATAATATTTATGTTTGCTGTATTCTGCATGTAAATGTTCACATAAATTAAATAAAAATTTTACTGTTTTTGTCTTTTATAAAGCACCTGCAGATAATTAATAATTTCTTGCACAGGTAAACCATATCTGCAGATTTATTGGCTTTATTGAATCTTTAAAATGTTGTTTTATTATTTTTGAATCCATAGCTGTTATGACAATAATTCCTGCAATTAAAGCAGATTTCAGATTTTTTGTGCATGTACTTTTTTGCATTCAGCCATGCAATAAAAAGTCCATTCTAATGAATGGCCTGCTTGCCTTGACCACATGACAGAAAAAATCTAGAATGCACGTCTACCCGGTTGCATTGATATAACTTTTATTGCTGCAAGCTCAGGGGTTTCCTGGTTTAATGCATAACTCCACAATCAGTAAATGTTGTAGGCATGTCATTTTTTTGCTTGAATCCTGATGTACTTCATGTATTCATCCAGACCTGTGTAATAATTTAGGACAAAGCTCTGCCTATAACAAGGCTTCCTGTAATAAAGACCGGTTACTGCTGCTGTCTGTCCTTGTGCAGGGTGATTGGTCTTGTCTCCACCCCTCTGTAGTTTCCTGCAGGCAGCCTGGACTGTGCGGGGCCACTGCTGGGTCCCACCCACAGGCTTTGTATAACACATCACTATTATATTACAAGATAATGACTTGATTTTTGCACAAGCATTGCAAAATGCTGAATATTCTGTGTCTATTCTGGAATAAATTTCATATTTGTGTGCCTATAGTTCAGCTTTAAAGCACTTGTACTGTTTCAGAATATGTAGTTCTAGTTTATTGCCCATAGTCTGGGCACAGGTGCTTGGCATACTTCAAATGTCCTCTCCCATTGTACTAGAGGAAAACATTATACCACTTTCACCGGGTTTATGTTTTGCAGTTAGTTTGCAATCCTAGCTTAGTGGAGGTCTTCTTTAATATTCCATCATTAGTAACTTACATTGAGCCTGGTTTAGCCAGGAAAGTAACATTAATACCCTTAAAATAAAACCAATTTAAAAAATGAGCAAAACGAAATCCCAGAATATTTTTAATTTTGCTAATCAGTTTTAGATTTTCTGTTCAATTTTTCCCCCTCATTAAAAGTAAGCCTGTAATGATTTTGTGCAGCAGTGCCAGAAGCTCCCTTAATCCAGCTCGGCATGATGCATAGGCGCTTATAGGGGAGCAGCGCTTCTCATTCTAGCTCTCTTACCGGACAAGTATTGGGCCTCACCCCATTGCTTCAAACAGACCTCATGGAGGCTCCCCGCACATTACTGCAGATTTATACGCCTCTCATTAGCCTGTCTGCTGACCTGGTCAGACTCCGCGTAAAATAAGATTGCAGTAATTTATAACCAGTGATTACAGGCATGTGCACGTTTTAAAGGGGGAGGGGGGTGCAGCCCTTAGGATGGAAACACCAAGCCACTAATTTCCGCGAGACGGACCCCGCTTGTGGCTATTTCCCCTGCCCCACCTGATTGGGATAAGGTGATCTAACCACATTGTGGTCTCCTACAGGATTCTGATGTAATGCTGAACAGCAGTAACATGGACCCACCGACAATGCCTTGTTTCCTGGCTTTACAAACTTTGAAGGAAAACTCCACTTATTATCCTGCTTTTCCATAATATGTTAACCACACAATCATTTTATTGTAAGTTTCTGGTCATTTGCAAAGTTCCCCTGCCTGCATTATTGTGTGTCCTGGGCAGTCTTCTAGCACTGAAACCAATCAATGTGCAAATTAGACTTTGTACTTAAAGGCGCTCGGACAAGCCTTTAGAGCAGTGTTTCTTAATCAGGGGTCTGTGGTCTCCTAGGGTTCCTCCAGAGGTTGCTTGGGGTTCTTTGAGTAATTTGTGCCCCTCAGATCAGTTTAGGTGACACCAATGATCATTTTGGCTATCTCTAAGGGTGACATTCTTCCCAGTTGCCAGCAATGTAAGAGGAATTTTTCCCAATGACCACCATGCTGATGTACTATGGTCTATGAATATAAAAATTATAGCAGGGGGTCCTTGAACCTGAAATTTATTTTAGGGGTTCCCCCATGTTAGAAAAGTTGAGAAACACAGGATCAAAGACACTGTGACCGCTGACTGCTTGTTTTGGGATTTTTTGATTGAGATTTGGCGATATAATTGCTATGATGTTCGCATTTCTCCTTGCTGAAGAAATAGGGGTGCTTGCTCACCTGCAGTGCATGGATCTCCATGCTTACTCTATATTCATTATATAGATCTGTGCTTTCTGAACCCATCTTGCTTCTTCTTGTTTCACCAGTCATCAGGTCTTTGTATTAGAGCTTAGCCATGTTGGTGACCTCCTTTTTATTGTGTGTGTTTGTCTACCCTTTTAGGTAAGGTAAACATTTTGGTTTAGGTCGGCTTTAAGTATATATTGTGATTGTTAAACCAGTGCACAGTTTTTGTACATTATAAAAATTGCAGAGACCCTACATTCCACAGGGCCTCTGCTTTCAGAAAATAAAGCATGTTCCTGGGTTTTAAGTTAATTTTTATGTAAAACAAATAGGCATCAGGACTTGGTAGCACAGAGCAAAGTTTATAACTGGGTATCTGCTAACTGCAATTTCATAGGTTGTTGTATTTTTTAGCATTGCCCCAGCTTCAAAAATGTCCCCGTATTTGGAGGTCTCCTTTAAGCCTCCTGTTTTTGTTTTTTTGGCACATTAAAGCATATTCTCGCTACTACTGAGCTCCCCAGTGTGACGCTGGCACCCTGCCTCTGCGGCTTGTCCGCTTCTGGGTTAACGTCTAACTTCAGAAAGCTGTTCTGCATTTCAAGAGCAGGAACTGGGAGCACGGATAAATGCTTAATGTGCAGTGCCCCGAAGCAAAGTATATGCTGAATATTCTGCATATATCAAGGCTAAATGGCCTCGTGTTGCTAGGCCCAATTTCCGCTGAAGGGAAGCATTTTCCTATCCACCGCAGCTCCATTAGCCCCGGCAGAGGCCGTACAGCACAGCTTTTCCTTTCAGCCTGGCCCCGTGGCACCTGTATGGATTAGAGCCATCTGCGAGGAGGAAGTTGGGTCGTCATGGCAACCGGAGCCTTAACAAGTACCATGACAAAAGCAAAATGGGCCGAGGGGTCAATGCTGTGGGTGTGCCGGTCAGCAAGGTCACTTCCTTTCCCCCCCACCCCATCTTTAATAGGAGAGCGGGGAAGAATATGCAAAACATTTTAACTAGCAACAGCGTTCGGCTAGCTAAATGCTGTAAACAATTTCTGCTGCTGAAACCGGATAGGGGTACGGAATGTCTGCATTACATGCCATAGCATCTCTTGATGCTGGTTGGATTTCTAAAGGCTTGCAGAGTAAATCAGCATTGGGTAGATGTATCCATAGACTACAAAATGTCATGCCAGGGTTTTCAATGCCCAACTGACTGTTTGGAGGCACCCATCATTTGGGACTGGACATGCCCAAAAAAAAAAAAGGGTTCCAGTAGCATCTGCCATTTATTTTCCTCTCCATAGAAACTTGAAATTCATCCAAACTGAGCTGCCAAAAGATGATTTCTGATAGGTTATAAAATGGCTGCCTCCAATGACTTTAAATAAGTCCTTCATTGCAAAATCCACCTGTATGTGACACCTTGACCTCTAAGAAGTAGGACACGTGGACAGATTTTTACATTTGGTCCAATAAAACAATCACGCTGAAGTAAATAAAAAAGGGAATTCAGCAGCTGACTGATCAAAAGAAAACAATTTTAGGGGTTCAGAATGGTTGTGGATAGATTGGATTTATTGGTAAGCATCATTCGGAAGTTCAAAAGTTGTATCACATCTACCAACAATGGACTACCTGCATCTGGAAGTTTTTTTATTGATGTGAAGTTTTTTGGACTTAATTACCAACTGAAATATTGATCAGGTTGGTCATTCAAGCACATAATTGGCATCGGATCCGTTTCAATTTACTAGACTTAGTAAGAGAAGGATTCTCAGATCCAACCCTACTTCCTCAGGGTACAAAGTTATTTATCAATATGCAACAATTCTGGCGTAGTAGGAAAAAAAACTGCATAGAAAACAAATACTTACCTGGCATGCAGACCAGTTTGCTAGCGAAGCATGCGGAAGAATCTTGCACATTCTATACACTTGTGTGTTGGATTCTAGATCCCCGATACATGCTGTGGTTCCTTCCGCAGGTCCCTACACCAATTCTGTAACATAAGGTCTGGTGGGGAGAAACATAGCGTGCACAGGGGGACAGGGTCCCTTAACACTCACAGAGGTGCCTGATGCTAAAATTTCTTCCAAAACCTTAGTCCCTTCAGGAAGCAAAGATTTGCATAGGAATGGGTAAAGTTGTATTGTTCTTTTTAAATACAGTAAAGTTGAAAAAAAAGTTTGTTCAGGATTGGTCACGTAATTACTGCACGTAATGTTGATTTATATTTCATTAAGTGACTTGTGACTCAATTTCTACTAAGGATGGGAGCCTCCATGTAACTGATGGACAAATAACTGAACCCCTCAGCTTTTTAAAGTGCCTGGGACACCCTAAAGTTATATCTATAGCTATACAAAATCAGCAGGGGATCAAATACTTCTTTTCCTCACTGTATGTCTTTGGGGAGATTCAAACACGGCTTCCGATGCCAACAGGCTTTGCTCTTGTATTGAAAACATTAGTGATTAGTGTGACCAGTTTGAGATTCTTGTAGGACCATTTAAATAATATGACAGGTGACCTTCAGATGACCTGCATTTGACCATGTCCCATGACCAAAACTCATCCAGTTCAAACAAATCCCTCCCAACTTAGGCCTTCAAGTGTCCCTACAAATACGGGGTGTTTTGTTTTCTCCCACTAAATTATAGGCCACACTAAATAAAATTGCAAACGACCAATGGAGAGCTTCTCAGGTTTGCACACCCAGAACTTAAGCTTAACCAAAGTCCCCAGTAGATAATTAAAGCTACTGGATGATTTAGATAGAAATCCAAAATGCCGGTTTTGGGTGGGCTGACCCTTTAAATACTGAATCTTTGCACTGAGCTCTTTCTCAGCGCTGTCATCTGAAGCCTTCATTGTGTCTATGGGGGATATAAGGCTTTTCTGTGCATTGAACGCCTACAGATTTGCCTCAGCCATTGAAGTGTTTTTTGGATCCTGAAGTCCTCCTTCTTTTATATTGTCACTACAAAGACTGGCCGGTCCCGCTACCTCTAACCTCCCACACCCAGGTGGGCTTGTGAAGTATAGCCCTGAGACTGCTTGGAGCTGCACAGTAAATCAGCTGACCTTGGACTCTCTTTATCCCTTTTGTTCTGAAGGAGTGGGCGGCGGTTCTGATATTCTGCACATGACAGACCCTCTTAGAATTCCACACTCAGGACTCAAATGAAAATGACCTGAAAAAGTGGAACTGAAAAAATTATTCCGGCTTGTCTTTTATTAAAACAGAACCCCTGCCAAAAGCACAAGGACATGAGCTGCTTCTTCTGCAAAACTCCAACCACCAGTAATTCTATTCAGTGGCTATTGTGATTTACATGCTCCTGTCATACTGTGTAGCCGGATTGATAACATCACATGTATAAGGTATAGGGCCAATGGTCCAACTCTGACCTTCTTGTGACAACTGTAAACGTTTATATTTAGGTAACAGACTGCTATAAAACTTGATGGTTTGGAAGGAGTAGGAACTAAACCTAAATAAGAAACAGTTGTGAGGTTCAATTTTGCAGAAAGGACAGGCTGGCTACTAGGATTGAATGAACCCTGTGCATGCGCAGGAGCTGCGTCATTCCAACCTAGTCAACCAATGAATAAACTCCTGGGTACATATGCAGGGGTTGCATTATTCCGAACTGATCAATCAAGAAGACTGAGTTTCCCACACCCGGAAGAGGACCAGGTGAGGATGCCAGCACCCCACCCTGAATGTTATCATTGTGATGAATTTGACAAAAAATCTACAGTTTTGAGTTATCACTGATAGAGAAATAGAGGGGAACATTTCAATGGAACGCCTCTTCTGGTTTTATATTTTCGCTAGATCCCCAATGGTTTGTGAAATCAAAAAGTGCCACATTCCAAGGTTTAAACAAACCTAGTCACATCATATCACGTGTTTCGCAACGTTCGAAAAACTTTGTATTTTTTCGAAAAAATAGTGAATTATGTGGCATTATATTTACCTGAAACGCGTTGAGATAAAATGTGATATTTTGCGTTGACAAATAACTCTATTTTTGGATATGAGGTCTTTTTGAGCAACTATATTTATTAGGCGGGTAATAGCTGGAATGTGTATATACACATAATTATATATATATATATATATATATATATATATTATGGAATGTATGAAAGTTTTATACAGCGTCTTTAATTTTAAAATTTGTGATCAACAAATTAATTCAAACTTTTTATTAAAATGTTGTTTATTATTTAAGCCACTACAAAATCTCCACTAGAATTTACACACACCTCTTCTGATAACAACATTCTTAGAGTTTCCTCGCACTTTCTGTTGTGTTTTCAGTAGCGAAAGTAACAAGGGTTGTCTCCTTGACGTCTAAGGTAATCGGGGTATTTAACCAATTTTATTAAACAAATTTAAAATAAATTAAAAACTGAACCCTAGGTAGATCTAGAAACATATGATTGCAGCCCAATAAATTTGAAGACGCTATTAAATGTATTTTATAAATATAAGCCATGTACAACTCTAAATTTATCAGCCCCTTTCATTCCCTGTACAGAAAGGCTGAATCATAGGAAGAAGAAACAAAATAATCCAAGAAATATGCTGATAGAAGAAATCTGAATGACAGTTAAACTTGTCAAGTCAGAGGACAACCTGTGCTGATAGTAAGTAGGTTGACCATCAGACTGGGGTAGGAGTATGAAACAAAAAGACTGCAGGAAAAGTGTCTGAATATTGAAGCAATATTTGTTTTTTTTATCTGTTCTTGGGCTGTTTAATTTTTTGTTATTATGATGTAGGAATTGATAACGATATGATTGATCTTTGCACAGGCTTGTTACACAAGGTGTTTCCCATCTCTTCAGTTGCTGGTATCTCGCAGTCCCGCAGTAGCTGGTTGATCTTCCAGTTTGGAGGGAAGTGTCTCATTATAAAGCTTCCATTGAGACTTGTTTGTGTGACATAGGGAAACCACAGCCTAGTATCCGTTTGCTGATGGATTTACAAGCTGCTCGGACACCTGTGTAACATGACAGATCTCAGCAGGGACAGCGGCTCTCCGACACTCTCACTGAAAGCTTGCAACAGGTTGCTGGAGAAGACAGAACTCAGGGTTCTGCTTCATTCCCAGCCTAAAACATCATAAGACAGATTTATAAATATTGATATTTTGTTGCGCTGATTGTTTCTTAATTATTTTAGGGCCCTTTTAGACCCACACTGCAAAACTGCACAGCAAACCACTACGTGAGCAACCACATTTGGCTGTGGCTTCAAAGAGCAACCACTCAGACATGTTGCTTTTGAGAATCACGCTGTTGCCTGCTAGCTAGAACTTTGTACAAAAAATGATTCCCAAGAGGTTGGACGTAGGTGGGGTCGAATTTGAAATGGACCCTGGTTTGGAGAGTCATAAACAATTGTTATGTTTAAACAAAATGTAGTTGTCGCCTTTTTCATCCTTTGTTGCATCTAATTGCTTTGGATCTGCAGTCTTTTTGTAACCATTTCTTTGCTACATGCACCCACCAGAGGTTGCATTTCTTTGGATGGTTTCTTGAGGATGACCACAGTGGACCATGCCAGCTTAATTTGTTTGGAAACAGCAATTTGTAGTTTTCGTCTGGAGGGTGACAAATCAGGGAGGGATTTGTTGTCACTTTTAGAAGTTTTGTTTTTAAAGCAGTGAATCCAACATTCACTGAAACATTCCCTGAGACTCTTCCAGGTCCATATGTTTTAATGGCAGAATTTGATCCTCCACTAGGAAATATTTCAATAAATGTCCAATTCACTGCTTTATAAATGAACCTCTTAGTGTCTGAATAAAGAGCTTCATGGAAGCATCATAGGGCATTCTGATGCAGATTTAAAAATGTTGAAATGGCTTTTGTAGTCTTATATAGTTTTTACGAGATTTTAATGTTTGGGTTTAAACAAAATTTAGGAAAATTGTGACACTACAGAAAAGAAATGAAAAAATAGCGAAAAAAGGAAATCTTATATTAATAAAAGAATGAATAAAATTTTCATCTCTTTTTTTTCTATCTGGTGACATTGCAGAATTTTGCAATATTTTTCACTTTTATTTGCAGTGACAATGTTCACAAGGACCAACAGAGAAGTGAATCTCCTTTAACTTAGGTACATCAATATAAACCTTTCTCCACTGTTTCAATATTTAAAAAAAAATAAAAAAGTGTAGGTTTTTCTTATGTACCATTGGGCTGATTTTTGGACAAAGCTGCAGCACTGGAAGGACGAGGTGGCCAGGCGGAAGCCCCAATTGGTAGCATCTGATTTGCTTGCAAGTGAAGAGAGAAAAGTAGAAGACTGAATTTGCTCAGGTTAAGTATTCCATCCATCTTCATTTCTATCATCATGTCTGAGGATTCATGATCTTCTGATGGTCTGCACAGTAGCAATCCTCAGTGACAGCTGTATCACCTCCTCTTATCTGCCCGCTCTTATCTAACACGCTCATTAAACAGATACAGATCTGACAAACTGACAGACACCTACATCAACAGAGGCAAGGGAAATCTATTAGTGAATAATTACAAGGATCTGGAAAAAAAACTTGTCAGTTATTTACACTGCAAGCTGCCCATGCACAGTCAGAAGAAGCTCATGACAGTGAGTCAACATACCTACGGTTTAAAATAATACTAAAGGCCACTGTATGACATTGTATGACAAGTATCCAATCCTCTTACCATCTGATGCACAAGATGTATAGATTAACAAAAACTCCCCTGACTAAAGCTACATTCACACGTCAGATGATTGTTTCTCGAGACGAATGGTCCTACTTGTCTTAGGCAAAAATCTAGCATGTGCACCGAGGTCCCCCAACGTTTTTTAATTATGTATGGGCAGTTAGGAATGGTTCCTGCGCTTTCCAATAGAGGAGAACATAGCAAGGCGTCTCTATCTCATCCTCCCCATAGAGAAGAACAGCGCTGTGTGTAAAGGGCTCCTTCCTTCTCCTGTCACTGCAAACAATCACAAATCTGATGTCTTCCATATGTGTCTCACATGCTGCAGATCACAGTAGGAAGGTTTAGTACTGTCAAGCTGGGAATTGTTAGCCGAGACTAGGTATTGCCTGGTGTTGATTGACAAGCTACAAGCATGAGAGTGGCAACAAAGCTCTGAATTCTGGAGTAGTTCAGAATTGTTGCCACACCGCTCGGCAACAGAAATCGGTGGACTTCACTGACTGTATTAACAGGAATTTTTGCAGGGAGCATGAAAGAAAACTGTGTAGATGGTTACAAAACTGACAATGGTTATCTTCAAATACATGTAAAAACATAAATACACACTCATTTTTGCTCAGTCCCTACTTTATATTAGATCCTGAAAAATGGACCAGCAGGCTTTGGTTGAAGTGGAAATTTTTTGGTAGTCTTTAATTCTCAGCCTTTTGTACCCTGCAGTTGCTTGATCTTTGGACCCTGCATCTGTCATGGGAACATCTCCACCATCATAACATAAAAAGATCTTTTCAGACTCAAAGGAAAGCCACCAAGATGATGAAAGGAGCCGATGTCATATTAGCCGGGCCATAAAACAGAGCAGTGGGGGCGGCAGCAAGGAATAGGTTAATGGATCTGGGGAGTACAAGGAGGAGCAGCAGCATCTAGGGCCGCTGGAAGATACTCCTAATTATTTCTATCTCTCTGTGTCTGGGTCCAGCAGGGAGTGGGACAAAAGAGCTCTTTGTGCTCCTGTATGCAGCTGGTGGAGCTAGCCCTCCATGCCACTGCACAGAACAAGAGCAGGTGGGACAACAGTTCGAACCCTTCACTTCCCAGCAGTATCAGAGCACCCATGGCCCGAGGGGAGCCTGGTGTCTCCCAGTTCTGGTGGGAAAAGGGACCTGGTTGTCAGACCTAAATGACATCTGTCAAAAAAAAAAGTACTCCTCCTACAACTTTATCCTCATGTACCCAAACTTCCCCAGCTCTCCTTTTACATGCAAACCTCCAGTCATGACACAGTCAATAGATTTTCAAATCTTTAGTAAAGAAGTAGACTCTGTACTGAAACTATTTTAGGAACTGTTTAGTATGCTAAACAAAATCTAATTTTATTCGTTTAGTCCAGCTGTTTCTAACTAGAGATCTCCTGTTGCAGGGATTATTTCTCCGATTGTTCCTCTTGAGATTGTTAGAGGGTCTTTGAGTGGTGCTGGATTGATCTTCAACCTGTGCTGACCATCAATATAACGGGGACAGTTTTCCGCTGACATTGCAAAGGGTTTCTTCTTTATTGACCACTAATGTAAGGTGGATCACATTACAAATGGCTGCCAATGTAAAGGGGCAACATCAATGAGCTTTACTGTAGGGACTGTTGACTTATCCAAAACTTTAACTCCCTTGTCAATTTTGGGTCCCTTGTGTCCCATTTAAAGTGCAACTTGCTTAAAAAAATTTCCACACCTTGCCAATCCTGGCTGTCCTGCTTTCCATCTATTTTCTTTATGGGGCTTCCTGTTACATCCCACACCACCATCTTAATGATCTTCCATCTTCATGATGTCTCCCAATCAGGTTATGTCTTTTCCGACAGGGCCTCCATATATAAAACAAACAAGCAATGATCTCACTCATGCACATGTGTTAGATTGTGCCCTAGTTCACCTACATTTGAGAAAAGCCCTGATGATGCAGTGCTCGATCTCGGGCATGTCTCCTGGGGTATGTGACATGAGTATCCCAGGAGGCTGCAGCTTCCTGTTCAGAAGGTGCAGGAAATTAAAAAAAAAAGTTTTAAAATTTAAAATTTTTTTTAAAATGTTTACAATCTGGTGATAGGTGCAGAGACTGTCCGTTACTTCCTGTACTGTTAAAATGAGGGGATACCACCCTATAAATACCTAAATCTTTTCTTTGATGGGTGTTCCTGCAACAGGTTGCACCATTGGCAAATTTCCCTTCCATTCCTTTTCTGGTGACAACTTACAATCACGTATTTTCATTCACTTTGGTCACATATGGAGAGGGTGAGCAGTGCAAGCAGGGGCACATAAAGCAGTAGTAATCTGACGAAGGCTCCAACTCTTCACTGATTAAGACCTAACAACAAAAAAAGTTTTGCCATTACGTACAAGTACTTATAGTCAACCCTATTCCTTCTTCTTACAGTTACAATCCCTTTCCTCATTTTATAGCTGTCTCTGTCTCGTTAAAGAGATTCATCCTATCTGAATGTCCTGATGACAGGAGTTTGCACATGTGCCATATTCTTTCCATTTTTATATAATGTGATCAGTAGATCTCTGGAGAATGTACAAAAGGTTTTTTATTATTCATCCCGGATTGGTGCTTCTCTAAGAACTTGTAACTTGTAACAGTTCTGGGTCCTTTTCCTAAATCAGGGACTTGTAACAGTTCTGGGTCCTTCTAGAAACAGAAACAGGTGTATTTATTTAAGGATCATGTGACAGTTTAATGACTCACAGGTGCACATCGTCCAACTAACTGTGTCTGCAGAAAGCAATTGGTTGCAGAAAACAGCAAATAGAGAAAAAGTGGGAATATTTAAACACGGTCTTTTTTTTTCATTTTTTATTTAAAATTTTTACTAAGTAAATGACAAAATTTCCTCGTACCTTTTTTTTAGTTTCCACTCACCCCTATTTCAAATGCCACAGAGACTTTTAAGGTATCACACTCAACCTAAAAGCATTACATAACCTTTTATTAGCCATAAAGGTTTAATTTTAACAACAAACCTAAATACAGTCAAATTAAAAATTCCTCCTTTTGATTGTGGCAATATGTCTTGTTAATTGAACGTGTTTTACGGACGACAAGGCCTGCTTCGGGAGTAAAATGAGATATTTCTAAATACATTTAGTATGTTTTTGGGTGTAGAGGAAAGAATGCTGGTTTTAAATGTCTTCTGAACCTAATTCCCCAAAAGACTCACTCTGGAGAGATGAGAAAGAGAAACCAAAAGCTGAATTTGTCCCAAACTTAACTTGTAACAGCTTTCCTGTATGTAATTATACACAATCACTCGGCTACTAGTAAGGAAGTATTAACTGTTAATAAGCAATAGCCTTATTTTTACTTTTTATGACTAATTATCTATAATTTATTGATCCATAATTAATGTCTTTGCCTATTTTTGCCTTTGTCAGTATCCCCAATTCCCCTGAGGAAGCCTAAACTGGCAAAACGCGTTGAGACTCGGGATCCAGTCTAATTGATAATACACCTGAATGCTCCAATAATTTTGGCAGTTGTGTTTTGTATAGCATCAAGTCCTTGTAACCCTTTAGTCATTAAAGGTTTAAATAGGCTATTGTTTATTAACATTTATGTATGCACTACAAACTCACCAAACAGTTTCTGATATTTGTACAACTGTTGTCTATTTTCAATAATAATCACACATAAACCGATAATCACTTCAGGGCTGATATCAGACGAGAATCTGATGTGTGTACAGCGCTTGTCTGACATCATTCATGGATCATTCATGCGATACAAGTGAATCATTCCCACCATTCTCCCCTCTCCGTAGAGCAGAACGATGCTGTATGTCCAGCACTCGTGCATTCACCTTTTAGTTATATGTCTTTGGAAAGGATCATGAAAGGTCCTTTCCAACAGCTAAGATCTAACGTGTACATATCCTAAGGTTGATGGTCAGTTATCTGAAAATGTTGCCAATGTAGTGTTATTTTATAGTGCTTATTGACATTTATTTGATGAATAGTGTACCTTCCAATAGGCACAACACATTTACCTTTCTTCAATATCAGCAATAACACCCTGAATTTATATTGGTAAAATGCAGTTCTGTATGGCATCCATCTGCTCTAAAGCTTTGTGAAGTTTTGATAAGGTTCTCTTCAGTTTTGTAATCCCTGCCCCTTGTATTATGCACAGAACTCGTTAGGATTCTCTTGAGAGCCCATTTAAATGATAAAAACAGACTGAAATATTTCAGCACATAAGCCAGAAGCAGAGGGATGATCATTTGGGTGGGAAATTGTGAATGAAACATGCGGACGCTGGTAGCCATGCAGGGTGACCCCGATGTGGGTATTAATGGAGTGAGAGCAATCTCTTTTTCTGTCCAGGATCTGCTACAGAACTTCGCAAGTGCCGTTGATACTGAGCAGACCGCCCTCTGCATCTCCATGGGAAAGCCAAAGCATTAAAAGCTTTTTACTACAACAATGAAAAGTTTTATATATTCTGTAAGTTGAAAAAAAAAAAAAAAGCTTCTCGGAGGCCCGCGTTGTATTATCATGTATGAGGTGCTAGCTGTAGGACATGCCAGCTATGCTGGCTGTAGGACATTGGTTTTGGTTGATGATAGAACTTAAACCCATTTTAAGAAAAATACAAATTGCAAAGCTTGGCACCTGCAACCTCTGAACTGCTATTTCTAAAAGCAGAGCATGCTGAGCAGTTTTGTAATCATTAAAAAAAAACTTGTAACACTACTTTGAATTGGTACATGCAGTAATAAATTCCTACTTTTCTCCAGATATTACAAATAGTCTGTAGTCTGAGCCAAGCAAGGCATTTATATTGGCCATTGGACTGTATTAGATTTTGTCATCTTTACGCAGTGAACATGTGCAGGCGAGGTGGCAGCATAATAATATGGACCAACTTTTGTTGTATAGTTGTAAAAATGTCTTCAGGAAGGTTCATTGTTATTATTATTATTATTACACAGTATTTATATAGCGCTAACATATTACACAGCAATGTACAAAGTCCATAGTCATGTCACTAAAGCTGCGTACACACGTGCAATTTTTGTCGTTGGAAAGGATTTTTCACGATACTTTCCAACGACAAAGGACTACACGATGCATGAACGGTGCTGTACATACACCACAGTTCTGCTCTATGGAGAGGGGATGGGGAGAGCGATGGAGCGGCACCCTGCTGCGCGCTCTCCCCCTTCCCTTGCATTAGGATTGCTAGTCGTTCATCGCTCGTGGATCCGCCAGGACGGATCCACAGACGATGAACGACGCCGACTGTACACACGCCAGATTCTCGCCCAATATTTGGCCGATGCCGATTATCGGGCGAGAAAAATCTGACGTGTGTACGCAGCTTAACTGTTCCTTAAAGGAGCTCACAATCTATTGTCCCTACCATAGTCATATGTCTTTTATAACTAAGGACAATTTTTGAAGGAAAGTTGATTAACCTCACTGCATGTTTTTGGAATATGGGAGAAAACGGGAGAACCCGGAGGAAACCCACACAAACACAAGGAGAACCTGCAAACTCCATGCAGATAGAGTCCTGGCTGAGCTTTGAACCTGGGATCTAGGAGTGCTGGGAGTGCTACCCACTGAGCCAACCATCCATGAACTAGTTGCACTGGTTGAACAAAATACCAAATCCTTTGCTGCATAGTTCACAATCATGTACATCCATGTTTCTTAAACAGGGTTCTTCTAGAGGTTGCTATGAGTTCCTTGAGTATGGAGCAATTCATGTCTCTCCGGACAGTACTACTACTGTCAGCAATAATCTTTTTTGCTATCTGTAAGGGCGACATTCTTCCCACTTGCCCCTAATTCTTCCCCCTGACCTCCACACTAATATATTGTGACATGTGAATTTAGTAATTATAGCAGGGTTTTCTAAGAAACTACTAAGTTATATTATGGGTCCCCCCAATGTTAAAAAGGTGGGAAACACTGATGTAAACTATATGGCCAAAGATTAACACCTGACCATCACACCTTTATCCTAATTCAATATAGAAGAGGCGCCTCCTCCATATTCAGTGATTATAGTTCTATCACCTTGGGGCTTATACACCACCCTTACCCCCATCCTCCCCTCATGCAGTCATTTCGGAGGGCTTGTAGTGAGTGAAGAATTGTAGGAGAGTGCAACCATATTGTATCGACTGTAAATATCATATTGTATCGACTGTAATTACCCCAGTCTGAAAATGTTTAAATTATTATTTTTTTTAATGTATACTATTTAATGTACAGCGCTGCATAATATGTTGGCGCTATATAAATCCTTTTTTTATTATTAATAATACTAATAATAATATTAACAATAATAATTATTACCCATGAGTACCTTTACATTACCTTTTTGCATTTTGTTTGGGGTCATACACAAGGTGTGGCTTCACCTAAGACAGCCTCCACTGCTGTGGCATTTTGTTCTTCATATATGATACCTTTACCCCTTGCCTGCTGGAGTTCCAATTCCAAAGCCTAGTGACTTAACACAGAGTTGGCCCCTCTTTGTGGCTGTAAAACTTTCCACACCTTTCCAAAATATTTTTGAGGGCGTGTGTGGCAATTGGCACATATTAAGCCAAAAAAGCATGTATGTGGTCAGGTACTGATGTTGACCCGGCATGCAAACAGAAAGAAATTTAGTAGGATTGGAGTCAGTGTTCTGTGCACTCAGAACCCTTTAGACCAAGCTGGTCAGACCTTGTCTATGTGGAGCAGACTTCGAGCACCTGATCCCAATACCTTTCAGTGGCATCCTCTTTTTTTTTTTTTTTTAAAGACAAATTTATTTCTGGAGTTCAGCGATACTCCCAGGCCTTGAGCCCGGTGGATATGGTTGACCAGTGCTTCCTCTTTAAATTATAGCTCACAAGTTAATCAGCATCCAAGGTCCAGGTGACAGCTATGCCTTCAGGTCACAGTTAGACAGCGGTTTGTTTTGCCTTTCAAAGCAGTTGTGTTTCTTATCAACTTTCCTAGAATCTGACATGCAAATGGTCCTTTTGCATACTGGCAGCATAATATAACATGCAAGGATGTTCATGCCTAAACAAAGACGGTGTCATATATTAAACAGCACTGGTGTTGACATGTACCTTATGTCCACGCATGAATATGAGAAAACTTGGTATTTAAACTCCCTGCTGGGGATTAAAGATAACTGTCAGTGTTGCCCACAGAAGCCAATCACAGTGCTGCCCACAGGAGCCAATCACAGCCCAACAGGCACCTTTCATTGTGTTTTATGGTGACAATAAAATGTGGTTCTTGTGGGCACCCAGAAAAGTAGAACCTCATTTCTCTAATAAAGAGGGACAGAAGAGAGAAATGGCAATTACCAGTGCTCCGCCAACTAGTGGGCATCCCCTGCAATTCTAGTTATGCACTTGCAAACACACATAGTAATACACTAAACACACACAATACCACACCTATAGTACACTAAACAGGAACGTACACCAGCTCTCTTGGTATCCTCTTACCCAAGCAGCTTGCTTCTGCAGTGTTTCCTTCTGGCTTCTCTCCATCAGTCTACGGCTTCCTCTGCTTTCCTCTCCATTCACTGGGAATGGAGCAAAACCCAGAAGATGCTTCAACTCCACTGATATGGCCAATTACAATCAGCCCATGCAATGCTGGCAGTCAAATTAGGGTAAGAGAGGGCACAAGTAGCACTAAGCCCCTAAAAGGGGCAGCAAATACCAGGGCTATTACTTTGTTGGGCGTCACTTTGCCTACAGGTGTTGCAGGGGCGATCGTTACACTTCTGATTGCAACCTGCCTAGCCGTAGATTGGCTACATTGGTTTGCATTTTTCAGGCCTAACTTTTTTTTTTTACATAATCCTTTCCTTGGGTGACAACACTTACTCACTGTAGTGTATCTATAAGGGCAGCGTTGTCATCTTAGGACAGGACTAGGGAACATCCACCTCTTTGCTCATCTCCCTACCATGAGCCAAGGTGACCTGGGATAGGCCAGAAATAAATAAAAACATGTACAAGAACACATCACAAATGATTTCTGGCATGACCAGCATGCATTATTTTTCTTTTATTTAACAAGTTTACCACAATATTTGCAATGCCATATTAAGCTGATCAAACAGAACAAATTAGAGAAGTTCATGGTTAAGGGTTTGCATAGACATAAAAACTTGTCAGGTTTTTTTTTTTTGACAAAGAAACCAGTCCGGCAGGAACTGTACTTTGATCTCCAGTCTTATCAGTTGTATGATCGCTCATCCTGACATCAGATAAGTGTTTCCTCCAGAAACAATGGCTGCTGTTGTATTGGAGCAGTTGGCATTTTACCAGGTTTGATGTGATAATTATTGGGATTATATGAAACTTATTAGGATAGGTGTAAGAAGCCCTCATATCCTGTGCCTCTATTCCAGTGGAATAAGATTAGAACTGCCCGCACCTGGCTTGTCCTATGTTTTCACTTGTAAATGCAGGCTTTGTTTTCAGTTATTTGTACCATTTTGTCTCTTTCTTTAGGATGGGAGTCCCAGCTTTTGGAAACAGGATTTCTAGGAATCTTTCTGTGCCCTGTTTGGACTTTGTCACGGGTACCTGAACGAACACCTCCATCTGGCATCGTCATCTGGGCATTTCGCTGGCTAATCTTCCGCATCATGCTTGGAGCGGTAGGTGTTGAAAGGTGCTGTACCGCACCCATTCTTTTTTGTGACAAAGTACAGTATAACAAGCACTTCTCAATAACACTAAGGCTATATACACATGTCACATGATTATTGTCCGATATGAATAGTCGGGCTTGTCTTCAGCTAGAATCTGACATGTACAGAGGTTGCCCAATGTCGTTTATAGATCCATCCTGACAAATGAGCAACTGATGATAAAGAACCGCAATAGAAATGAAGGAGGGGGCTGCTCGCTCATCCTCATAGAACAGAACAGCGCAATGTGTACAGCACTTATTTGTTCATCTGTCAAAACTCTACTAAACTCTACTGGAGACCAGAATAATAGAGGTCCTTGCCCAGGAAGGCTATCATTTCATTATTCATGTGTTCATTTTTCTTTAATGACTTTGGTAACATAGAAGCCCCTCCTAAACAGTGGAAAAATACAACCGCAGCTTACAGGCTGCAGTAAAAATGGCAAATAACCCTCAAAGGCTGTGAAATCATCATCCATTGTACAACTTTCTGTAAGTATTCTGCTGCACTCCATAAAGTTATAGGGAACCGAGAAAAAAGAATCTTCAATACCAGTTACAGGTCTCCTTGCAACCTCGGAACAGCTTGATATCTGTTGCTGCAAAGGTTGCTTTAAATTAGTTGAAGGTTGAAGGGAACCTGGATACAGACAGCCATACACTTTAATTAGTGTCAAAAATTAACCATATAGAGGGCATTCTATTTTCCCATCTTAGTTTTCTTCATCCTTTCTACAGTGCTGTATGGCTCCAAGGTGGCCACCATACTATTATTATTATTAATATTATTATTAATAATAATAAACAGCCAACATATTACGCAGTGCTGTACATTAAATACTAATAGAGAATCAAATTTCCCCCCCAACAGATCTTCCTGTTCCCTGACCTTGACCTTTAGGGACACCATCAATATAATCCAGTGATCATAGGCATCAGAACTCTGTATAGGCCCCATTGCTTTGCACATATGGTGATGCTTACCCCTTTCTGGAAATTTTTTTTTTTACTACCTTTTTCATCCTTTTTATGAAACCGTCATTCCAACTTTAAGCCTTACTTGAAAATGTATGTGGCAGCACAGTGTAATGATATATTTCAGGTAATAAATGCAAATATTATTGATTGTCTTTTAATAGAATATGTAAATGACCTAAGTTATTTTTATGTTTTGCTAGGACTAACGTCTAAACAGCTTTGTGTTGCACAACCCACAGTCAGTTCCATATTGGTATATGTGGCTCTCAGTGTTACTTGTTACACACCTTAATACTTGCAGATTTAGGAGGGTCTCTGTCACCGTCTTGATATTCAACCCACAGTCAGTTATAGATTGACTGGTTATTGATTATATTTGTCTCTCCATCCTTCTCTCATTACAAAACCCCCAGTCACTTGTAGATCGGTCTTGTTACACACCACAATCACTTGCACTAAATCTACGTACGCACGTCAGATGATTCTCGTCTGATATTGGATGAGAACCTGGTCTGTGTACAGCGCTCGCTGTCCATCCTGGCGGATCCGGGAATGACGGACGATCATAATGAAAGTGAAGGGGAGAGAGGCCAGCAGGGTGCTGCTCCATTGTTCTCCCCACTTCATAGAGCAGAAAGGCGCTGCATGTACAGCCCTCGTTCATGCATCGTAAAGATCGTGAAAGTTTCTTTCCAACAAGAATTATTGCACATATGTACACAGCCTTAGGTAGAGGTGGCTCCTGGTTATGCTTTCTATATGATCCACATTCAGTTAAGATTGGTGAATGTGTCTACCTGTCCTTCTTTCGTTACACAACCCCCGGTCACTTGTAGGTTGGTAGATGTGTCTTGTTACACACCACAATCTTTTGCACGTTTTGTCTTTCTATACAACTCGAAGTTAGGTGCCATTTGCGGCTCTTTGTAATGCACTTGTTAGCAAACTCCATGACCAGTTGCACACAGTTGACATGACTTTCAGTCACTCTCAACTCGCAGTAATTTACAGGGTCAAGTAGTTGTGTTTCTCGGTCTCCAAATGATATCATAATGAAATCGCCAGCACCACAATGGCCAAAGCCAGACATTCGCTATGAGCCTGTGTGCGCGAAGGATTCTGGGAAACGGCCACTATTATCATAGGGACAGTAATTGTAACCTGCACACTCATGTTACCAACTATTGTGCCAGCACTTGGCATGAAGACAGAGTCCACACTTAGCTGAACACTGAGGCAATCCATATCAGAAGGTATAGTGTGAGGCTTTTAATCCCACATGTTGTATGTATGTGTTTTTCCAAGATAACAGGAGATTAACCTACAAAATAATAAAATGGTAGAATACAGAGGGTTTGTCCCGAGCTGCTTTCTTTGGCTCTGTTGAGGTGCCTTATCTCCCTGAGCTGCTCTGGTATCAGGCCAAGCAGATGTGTAATCCTATAGGCTTTCTTTAGGTGCAAAAGCAAAGGTTGTAAAATCTGGCATTAAAGAGAAGCAGGGCCACCTCGGCATCGCAATACAAACAGAACTCCTATTCCAGAACAAAGACGGCACCAGTTCCCCCTTCGCTTCATGACCGACAGCTCATCTACCAAAATCTTCACCCAAGAAAACACTTAACACTTCCTTGACTGGTCGAGCTTCTGCTGCAGCCATTAAAGCTTAACTCCAGTCAGTGTTCTAGTTTCCTAAGGATTTGTATCTCTCTCTGAGATTTATGCAGCCCTGCTAGAATGTTCAGCAAGCCTGGTGACCTGACTTTTCTCTGCTGCAGGTTAGCAACACCTCCTGGTCACCTTTCACCCCCAGGCTGTGATTGGACAATATATGAGCAGCAACTAACACAATACCAAGCAAACACATTTAGGACATATGCATTTACCTTACCTGGTTGACCTCAAAGTCAACCAGGTAAGGTAAAGAAGGCAGAAAGTCAAAGTCACTTTGTATACAGAATGGTTGTACATAAGAAAGGTCACAAGGTTGGTAGGCATTCTTACCTTCCCTTTACATGGGGGAGCACTGTATGCACTGTTTTTTAGGGGTCTCCTCCCCTAGAACCACACCGATCACTTAGTTGACATCTGACTAATCCAGCTGTAGTGAACACCTGCGCTTGTTGAACATTTTAATTAAAAACCTAGACATGAATATGGAAATGTCCTCTACCCCCCTTCATTCTTTTTCAGCTATAACATCCTTCACTTTTCTAGGAAGGGTTTTGTACAGGATTTTGGAGCATGCATGTGGAAATGTGTACCTATTTGACCAAAGGAGCTTTTGTCAGCTAATAAATGGGCTATAAACATATATATCCTTGGTCTGACCAATCAGAATGCTAGGAATATAATACCTAATAATAGGAATACCTGACATATCAGAAAATCAGAAATGTAACATTTCCTTTGCTTGACCAATTAGATTAACTGAAATAAAATTATTCTGTATCGGAATACTAAGACTATACCTATTTTGTTGTCTGACCAATCAGAATACCTGGAACAAAATTTTTCCTCAGTCTGACATATCAGAATACCGGAAATATAATTTTCCTTGGCCTGACCAATCAGAATATCTGAAATAAAATTATTCCTTGGTCTGACCAACTGGAATACCAAGAATATACCTATTATTTTGGTCTGGCCTTATTATTTTGATCAGAGTACAATAAATAAAACTATTCCTTGGCCTGACCAATTAGAATACCTGTGATTTTACTATGCCTTGGCCTGACCAATCAGAATGACTGGAATCTAACTATTCCTTGGCCTGACCAATCAGAATACCTGGAATATAACTATTCCTTGATCTGGCCAATCAGAATACCTGGAATAAAACTTTTACTTTGCAGACAGATCACCCCAACAGTTTATTCAAGGGCAAAAAATTATTCGGGAACACAGAGCAATTGACCTGCCTCCACTAAAGCTGATCTTTCCCTTTGACATATTTTTTCCTTTCACATAAACTGAATTTGTTCAGGTTCTCGGATGATGTTCAGGATCTCGGATGAAGGTCACCCCACTTGTTGACCCCTGTAAATTAGAGGTGCCATCTTCTTGTCCAGGAGTGCTCGGTGACAGGTTTGTAGGGATGACGTTGATCAGGGTGGGATGGGAAGAGCATTAGCTGGCTGTGTAATCCCCACGATTAGGAGTTTGTGATTGATGGCTGTAGTGTCACTGTGAGCCAAAACACTTGCACGTTTCCTTCTCGCACAGGATAATGATCCTGACAGGCGCTATAAAGAACGGCTGATGCGTGAAAGCAAAGTTTCCTTCCAGGCACATGTGCACCTGTTTTTTTGGGGGGGAGAAGTTTTATGATTTGTGTCCTGAGCCAGCTAAGGCCTGACACATGTACGCAGACCTTGGCTGTCTTTCCACCCTGACCCTCTGTCCATCTAATATTGTAGGTTGGGGAGGCAAAGAGTCTTTTCAGTCCACTAAGGAGAATAAGATTTACCTTTCATCATTTCATCTCCCGCCAGTGACTGCCTTGCCTGAAAATATGAAAATGAGTCCAGTTGCAGACAGAGTAAAGTGATCAAACTGCAAACTGTAGCTATGTAACAAATCATTGCAGCAGGGCCTGATCAGTGCCAGACCTTTGTAAAACACGGCCAAAACCTACACAGGCACCAGAGGTACAGTATTTGGGGTGTGGAGGTGACTGTGGTCCAGGAGTGTAGTATATGGAGTGTGGAGGGGCCCTGCGGTACATGGGGTGTGGAGGGACACTATGGTACAT